>NC_053158.1:132954174-133254174 GCF_016835505.1 Polypterus senegalus | reverse complement strand
AGAAAGTGCTCCCCCAGTAATATCACAAGACCAAACTGGATTTATTAGGGGCCGACACTTATCTTCAAATCTTGACGCCTGTTTAATGTAATATACTCACCAACTAAATCAAACACCCCAGAAATATTATTATCATTGGATGCAGAAAAAGCATTCGACATGATTGAATGGAAATACCTTTTACTATTTTGGAGAAGTTTGGGTTTGGCCCGAACATTTGTGCATGGATTAAATTACTGTATACTAACCCAGAAGCTTCAGTTTGCATCAATAACATTTGCTCAGACTACTTTAAACTAGAGCGTGGCACAAGACAAGGATGCCCTTTGTCACCACTGCTGTTTGCAATTGCCATTGAACCACTGGCAATACATTGTCGAAATACTGATCAGATAAAGGGGATTAGCAGAGAAGGACTGGAACAGAAAATCTCATTATATGCAGATGACATGGTACTGTATATATCGGACCCAGAAAATTCTGTGCCTGCAGTCTTAGCAGCACTCACAGAATTTCAAAAGCTCTCTGGTCTCAGAATTAATCTGAATAAAAGTGTACTCTTTCCGGTGAATTCGCAAGCATATAATATTAGATTAGACACCCTTCCTTTTATCATTGCAGAACAGTTTAAATACCTCGGGTAAACATCACAAGTAAACATAAAGCTCTTTATCAACAAAATTTCGTCGTCTGCATGGAAAAAATTAAACAAGACTTGCATAGATGGTCAACCCTTCATCTCACACTAGCTGGAAGAATTAACACTGTTAAGATGAATATTCTTCCTAAGCTCCTTTTTTTATTTCAAAACATACCAATATACATTAATAAATCGTTCTTTAAGCAATTAGATTCAACAATAACCTCATTTATTTGGAATTCTAAACATCCACGCATCAAAAGAGCGACCCTACAAAGACAAAAGGCAGAAGGTGGCATGGCTCTACCTAACTTCCAGTTTTATTACTGGGCAAATATACAGTCGATAAGAACCTGGACACAAATAGAAGAACATACACAGGCATGGACCGCAATAGAAGTAAAATCCTGCAGTACTTCTTTGTATTCCTTGCTCTGTGCTCCAATAAACACACGTTATCGGCAATACACTAATAACCCAATTGTGCTCCACTCACTTAGAATCTGGAACCAATGTAGAAAGCATTTTAAGACGGAGAAGCTTCTTTCTGTGGCACCCCTGCAAAAGAACCACCTCTTTCAACCCTCACAAACATATGCAGTTTTAATATCTGGAAAAATTTGGAATTAACTTGCTTAGAGATCTTTATATAGACAACGTCTTTGCATCCTATGAACAATTACATTCCAAATTTAACATTCCAGCTACAAATTTCTTTCACTATCTTCAAATCAGGAACTTTGTTAAACAGAACCTTCCAGATTTTCCTCATCTTGCACCCTCATCCACGCTGGAAAAATTATTGCTCAATTTCAAGGAGTTAGACTCCATCTCTACAATATATAAAATCCTTTTACAATCCCTTCCTTTCAAAGATCCAAGAGGACACTGGGAAAATGACCTCTCAATTAATATATCAGAAAAGGAGTGGAAAGTAGCAATGCAGAGAATTCACTCAAGCTCCATATGCAAAGCATACAATTATACAACTCAAAATTATATATCGAGCACATCTGTCTCGACTAAAACTCTCAAAATGTTTCCAGGGCATGATCCAACCTGCGAGCGTTGCAACCAAGCCCCAGCCTCACTAGGTCACATGTTCTGGGCCTGCACCAAATTAACATTATTCTGGACAAAAATTTTTAATTACCTCTCAGACAGTCTTGGACTCACAATCCCTCCTAACCCATTAACAGCTGTGTTTGGGGTTCTTCCAGAGGGTCTTAAAGTGGAGAAAGACAAACAAATTGTGATTGCATTCACTACACTGTTGGCACGCAGACTTATTCTGATAAACTGGAAGAACCCAAACTCTCCTCTTTAAGTCAGTGGGAAACTGATGTGTTATATTATTTAAAATTGGAAAAAATCAAATACTCAGTTAGAGGATCTGTGCAGACTTTTTTCAAAACATGGCAGGATCTAATCAGTAATATTTTGAAATGAGTTTATAAAGCACAGAGAATTTGTTGATTTAGGTATTTTTTACAAGCCTTAAATTTTACACCATTTGGCTTGCTCTCTCTCTCAAGGGTGGGGATCGATCTGTTCTTAACATAATTCTTTTTTTTGTAAAAACTTGATTGCTATGTATTGATTGTAATAAAATTAATAAATAATTAAAAAAAAAAAAAAATTAACAGGATAAATAAAAAAACTATGCTATAGTGGGCCGGCCTCCATAGTTTCAAGTCTGTCTTGTAAATGGAGTGGCTTGTTTTAGTTTTATTTATATTTTTGATGAAATCATTTTTGAAATACAAAAACCAACATTTTAAAGCAAAAACTAAACCATTTTAATGAAAATTATAATAACAAGGTGCCCGTCCTCCTTTTAACCCTGTTCAACCCAATACTGCTAAGCAAAGGTGCCCGTGCAGAATAGCAAGAAAGAATTAGGGCTTTGTCCCTAAAGCAAACAGCCTCTGCTGGAGATAAATGAAGTGAAGAAAAGTTTAGAAGTAAAAAATGTGGAGAAGCAAAGGAATGTTAATAGAGAGAATGAAATCAGACACACCAGTCCAAAGACTAAATACAGAAGGTCAGTCCCACAACATCTACATAAATGTGCCTGGTGTGTTCAAAGGTCAGAGGTGACAAGTAGGGTCAGAGGGTATTCCCCAAGCATATGTTTATGTGGCATAGAATACAATCGATGAACACATTTTAAATTGAGTTTGTTGATAATTAGGATTTCTTGATACGAAGAAGACTTTTTTAAAATCTAAATTCCACGAAATACAAGGAGTAGAGGACAACCTTATGGTCCTTCAGCCCTAATTCTCTCTTGCTGTTCTGCACGGACACCTTTACTTACTTTCGTGTCATTGGTTATCAAACTAACTTAATTTATAGTGAGAAATGGGATGCCTAACAAAGCATTGTGTATAATGTTGATTCTGGCTTCCAGCAAGGCGACAGAGTAATTGAGAAATCATACAGAGGATGCTTTGCAGAAGAGGTTGGAATGCTACAACCTTAAAAAACAGATCTAAGTGGTATGTAAAAGAAAAAAAAAGAAGATGAAGGAATAGAAAAGGAAGATTTTAGAGATTGGAGTGTTCAAAAGTCCATGATTCAACAAATACATCACCTAGAATGTAAATAGCTTTGATGGCCCAGGGCTGGAATGTGATGGGACTATCGTAGGCTGCATCAGGAGTGAGCAGGAGGAGGAGTATAGGAAACTATTCAAGGACTTTGTTAAATGGTGTGACTCCAACCATCTACAACTGAACACCAGCAAAACCAAGGAGCTGGTGGTGGATTTTAGGAGGACCAGGCCCCTCATGGACCCCGTGATCATCAGAGGAGACTGTGTGCAGAGGGTAAAGACCTATAAATACCTGGGAGTGCAGCTGGATGATAAATTGGATTGAACTGCCAATACTGATGCTCTGTGCAAGAGAGGACATAGCCGACTATACTTTCATAACCCTAAATGGGTTATGATTTAAACTCCCTCCTGCCTGTTTTCTTTTAGAAGTTTTAGGTCACCCATGGGGTGACGGTTGTTGTTTCCACAGTGATCACATGATCGTGTAGTAACACTTTCAGTTCCAACTGCCCATATTCACTTCTCCAGCTACCACAAATGTCTAACAGTCACCCTCGATCACTACCTGCGGTTCATTGGAGACTCGTAAACTGGGTAATGACAGCGTACCTGTGACTAGTGGCGGGCAAATTACCACAGGGATAAAGAGGACTGGATTTTCCAGTCTAATCGCAGGAATATCTTTCTATTATAAAAAAAAAAAATCTTGCGACGAGACATGATCTTTTGAAGAGAGACAGAGACACTTTCACATCCCGCAAGACAATCAAGTCACGTCATACTTACAACCTTTGGAAGCAAATCCTGTGATACACATGCAGAGCAGGTTAGAGATAATGGAAGTAGGAAAATTCCAAAGTCTCAAGAGAAGGAGAGTAAAGATCCCATTAGCGCAAATAAAACGGAAAATATTACTTGGTGAACAGCAAAAAGAGATAGTGCCTGAGGATGTCTGGGGGAGAAGAGAGACGAAATGCAGTCACGCAGCACAGCAGGATCAGAGAATGTCAGTGAGAGAGAGCGTACGACAGAAAAGCAAACAATCAAAAAATCAATAGGGCTGTTGGGCTTTTAAGTATGCGCACCGCGATAAAGCAGCCACAAAGAAGGGAGCAATGTGAAGGTAGTCTTTTAGTATTTTTTAGAGTAGTCTCCGTATCTTCTACACAAACAGCCTCTGTGCAAACAGCCTCTCTGCTCACAGGCAGAGCATGTCAGAGAGAGTGAGAGAGAATGAGAGAAGCAAACAATCAAGCACCGCTCGGGAAGCACATCGTATATCATTTAGGAGTTTTAGTTAATATGTAATACATGCTCTGATTGGGTAGCTTCTAAGCCATCCGCCAATAGCGTCCCTTGTATGAAATCAACTGGGCAAACAAACTGAGGAAGCATGTACTTTAAATTAAAAGACCCATTGTCCGCAGAAATCCGCGAACCTGCGAAAAATCCGTGATATATATTTAGATGTGCTTACATTTAAAATCCGCGATAGAGTGAAGCCGCGAAAGTCAAAGCGCGATATAGTGAGGGATCACTGTATTTGTTTCTCATTAAATCACCGTTTAAGAGGGGTTTTCGAGGAGCGAACGCATCTCCTTGGGGTTCGTTCAGGCCCCCACTTCACAACGGTGCGTAGCGCTGCCAGGGGTGGGGAAGGGATAGGCGAGCAAAGTGCAAATCATGCAGCACGGCAGCAGCTGATCGAGCAAAGAGGAGGTAAAACAAAAACGGTATTTATTTCCCTTTTGTATCACCGTTTAAGTGGCGTTTCGGAGGAGCGGCGGTGTCCCCTTGGGGTGTGTTCAGCCACCCTCTTCACAACAGTGTGTAATCCCATAGTTTCTTTGAAAAACAAAGAACAAATAGTTTTCATACATCATGTGGTTGTTAGCCCATGCAGAAGTCCAGTGCTGATGGCAGGGTTGTATGCTATCTAAATGCAGTTTCAGTGGCCATGGAAAACTGGTCAGTGCCTCATCACATGTTCACCATTACAGGATACATCTGTAACAGAAGTGCAAAGAGGTTTCGTTGCTCGTAGCATCATTTTACAGTGGTTCATAAATCTCAGTCTACTAGTAGTCTAAAGAGAATATTATTTGGGCCATTGTGAGTTGAAAGAACAGCAGAAAAATATCAAAAGAGTGACAGAAGCTGTAGAACAGAGTCTTCGATAACTCAGCATGCTAGTGGGAAGGTTTAAACAAATCAAACTAGAATATGTTACCCATATAAAATACAAATAACAAGCGCAAATTTGTTAGTTATAATTTAACTGTGTGACTGAATTTTTTACACAGTGAAATGAATTGTTACGTTAAAATAGGGATGTTGAACTATTTGTGGACTCAGTTAGGAAGACAAATTGTTAATAATGAAGGACATTTGAAAAGAATATTAAAAAAATGTATTTAAGACAAAGTAAATAGATGGATTTATTATTTTTACTAGTCTGCGGTGGGTGGCGCCCTGCCCAGAGTTTGTTTCCTGCCTTTCCTTCCTTCCTTTCCTGTGTTGGCTGTGATTGGCTCCAGCAGGCCCCCGTGACCCTGTAGTAGGATATAGCGGGTTGGATACTGGATGGATGGATGGATTTTTACTAGTTTATTCATTATCTGGCACCATGAGTCAAGTGACAAAGTTAAGTTGTCATTCATTCTATCCTTTCAAAAATCAAAATTTCCTCAGGCTGTACCCATAGAGCTTTACTGAAGCTTAACATGAAGCGTTTACACTGGCAGTAAAATATACCTAAGGAATGTATTGCCTGTTTTGAATAATATTTATTTTTTATTAACAACTAGCCATGGCACCTATTGAAGACAGGTAATAAAATAACTCAGAAAAATATTTGCTATCTCTTGCCCTACATGTACCTTCAGCATCTTTCCTCTTTATCTGCGTGTGTGAACATCTCTTAAGCAGAGCTCCCTCTCTCCAGTGCATTTCCGTAAAGCCCGCTTCTCAGACTCTGTCGTTGTTTTTGAGGAACTTTCTCACCTCCTGTTCAGCTTTATACTTGCTGTCTTTGAATGCGACTATCTCAGCGTGCCTCATACTCCTTTACTCCTCCTCGTGACATCTCACGCTCGCACATCCTCTTTTGTCACATCACCAAAGACAAACTGACCAATCAGATTGCTCAGAGGAACTGTAAAGTCAGACCATAGTGTTTTTTAAATTGTTTGAGGAAAAATATAATTGAAAAAAACACAAAATAAAAATAGATTAACAATGAAGACTCATTAATTAGTTTGTCTAACGGTCTTGTATGCATGTTATCATCCAGTTGACACTTGGAACCGGCCAACTGTATTTAATTTGAAAAGTGTGGTAGATAGGGGGCACTCTCGCTCCCTTGAACCCCTGTCCACGAATCCAGACACCAGGTAAAAGTCCTCAAGTTGACTTTATTTAATTCCCACAGTGTACAAAAATTACACTCTCTGCCACTATACTCATAAATAAACACAAATACACAATAAACCAATCCTCCAGCTCCCAGACGCGTTGCCACCCTTCCACCCAGCTCAGCTCGCTGTCTGGGAGCTCCCACAGTCCTTTTATATCTCCTGACTCAGAAGTGTTCCCAATCCCCAGTCCATGTGATTCTCAATCACTTCCGGGTCAGGTAAAAGCTCTTCTCTTCAACCCGGAAGCCCGTCGCTCTTCCTATGACGAACTTCTGGGTCATAGGGCAAGAAGAAGTCCTCGGTCCTCCCTGCAGCTCCCTCTTGTGGCCCCCATGGCATCCAGCAGGGCTGTGCATAAAAACCACATTGTCCATGATGCCCTGCTGGTTTTCTGGGGACCTCCATGCTGCAAGGAGGGCTCTACCTGGCAGCTTGGGGGTATTGGCCAGGATAAACGGCCAGCCATCCTCCACAGTATTCCCCTCCCAGCGACGAATTATAATGATTCGGATCGGCCTGCCCCGAGAGGGAAGTCTTCCTCCAAGAGGATGTTCTGGTTGAGCCTTGATTAATTCGGACATCTTGGTCTCTGGAGAACCTAGGGGCAATATTAGTATAAACCGACAGCTTGTCCCCCTCTCTCCAAGGACAATTCCTCCAAATGTGGCCCAACCTTCAGCATCCGTAACACTGCCTGGTATTCTGCCTGGTAA
This sequence comes from Polypterus senegalus, assembly GCF_016835505.1. Taxonomy (NCBI): domain Eukaryota; kingdom Metazoa; phylum Chordata; class Cladistia; order Polypteriformes; family Polypteridae; genus Polypterus; species Polypterus senegalus. The sequence continues at coordinate 133,246,845 of NC_053158.1, read as the reverse complement.
CACTCCTGGTATTCTCCCCCTGCGGGACTGAAAACAAGGGGGAAACATTAGGGCCGCCCCTTCTCTTGCTGGGAGAGAAACCCCTGCCTCCTCTAATGGTGTTTTCTCTCTAATTGCTTCTATCCCTTTCTTGTCAGGAGACCCCCGTTTTATTTTTGGGATCTTCTGCTTGATCTGGGGCTTGTCCACAGTCTGAGTCTCTCTATTAAGTAAAGAGAGACCCTTTACTGTCTGCACCCCTTTTGATTTACAATTTACCGGTGGCGGCGTCTTTAAGGCCGTCTCGTTCCGGGAATCAGCACTGTCTAGCTGCCCCGGATCGATTAGCCCTTCCGCCGACCATTCGGTTAATGTACCGGCCTCTCTTGTAGGGCACGTAGTGTACTGGCACCCGCTATTTATTAAAGCGGGCCCGGATTACACTGCGTCCCTCTTGTTTTATATACAGTACGGGTTTCACATACCTGTACCGCCACATCATGATATACGGGAGGCTCCTTACCAAATCGCCGCACGTAATCCCTCGGCTTCTCCAACGGCGCTTTGGCTACAGCTCCCAACTCCCCGACAATCTTTTCAATGCTCATCAGGACCTGTAGAAAACTACTTATGGGCTCGATCAAGCACTCGAGTTCCCGCAAGTCAATCTTATTTACTTCGGCCGGTATAAGACTTACTTCCACGTCTGTCTTGCCTTCCGGCCGGGAGCCAATGAGCACACCCGCTTCTGGCACGTGCTCTGACGGGTCTCACGGAGGCTTCTGGGACTTGGAGTTCTCTAAGGCTGCGGTCGAGGATCGGGTTGCTTCCTTCGGCAGACTGTGGTCTGTCTTATTCCCTTTTATGACATCCCGAACAGCCAATTCCCGACCCTCCTTACCTTTTTGAGTGGTGAGTAGTGCTCCGCTCGCCTCCCCCTTCCCCTTCGGAAAGACCAAGTCTGTACCTTTCGGGTTTCGAAGGCGCAAACAGCGGGATGCGGACCATCTCCTTCCCAGGAAGCACCGGGCTTGCTGCCGTGTCCCTCGTCGGCTACCGTCATGCGGAAGTCAGTTCCTAGGTGCTCTGGCTTAGACAGGAGCAGGCTGTCGTCTTTGGAGCAGTCTCCTTTTTCCCTCGGAGCCTCCAGGTGATCATCTCCAAGGTACATGCATAGGACAAAGTGAGTAAAAATAAATGGATTGTTATTAACGTTCCCAGCACGTACCTCATAGCGCTCGTTGAATCCTGGAGGTTTCTCCGGACTTATAAGGCCGCTCCTTGACTCCTCCAGAGCGTCGGCCATTGCACCTAAGGCACTCCCGCTGGCGTTGTCGCTCTGCTTGCCCTTCCTCTTCCCCATTTTGGACTCTGAATTTTTGGGTTTTGGGGATGCTGTGGTGATTCCTGACTCCGTAGTCTTCTCGGGGTTCACTACCCACAGAAAATTTTGATTCAGGTCCTCCGCAATAGACGCTGGAGTATCCTGCCGACTACGCCACTGTGGTAGATAGGGGGCACTCTCATTCCCTTGAACCCCTGTCCACGACTCCAGACACCAGGTAAAAATCCTCAAGTTGACTTTATTTAATCTCCACAGTGTACAAAGCACACTCTCCACCACTATACTCATAAAAAAACACAAATACACAATAAACCAATCCTCCAGTTCCCAGACGCGTTGCCACCCTTCCACCAAGCTCAGCTCGCCGTCTGGGAGCTCCCACAGTCCTTTTATATCTCCTGACTCGGAAGTGTTCCCAATCCCCAGTCCATGTGATTCTCAATCACTTCCGGGACTGGTAAAAGCTATTCACTTCAACCCGGAAGCCCGTCGCTCTTCCTATGACGAACTTCTGGGTCATAGGGCAAGAAGAAGTCCTCGATCCTCCCTGCAGCTCCCTCTTGTGGCCCCCATGGCATCCAGCAGGGCTGTGCATAAAAACCACATTGTCCATGATGCCCTGCTGGTCTTCTGGGGACCTCCATGCTGCAAGGAGGGCTCCACCTGGCGGCTTGGGGGTATTGGCCGGGATAAATGGCCGGCCATCCTCCACAAAAGCAACAGGGGCACTCAAACATAAAGAATACTGGCAGTCACCAGTTTCATGAAAATTGCTCCAGCCGTTTGGCGCTGATGCTGGAACATACATACACACACACACACACATACACTGACTTTTATATATATAGTTTTTTACTTTCCGCTTTTGTCTTTTAGCAATATTCATATGCTTAAATGGAAGGAAAACATACAGTTTTTTATAATATGGCCATTGTTACTTGTCTATGTATGGCTCCACTGTTATCATGGCAGTAATCCTCTTCTTGTGTCCCAGTATGGTACTGATTTTCATATTTGGGTCCTCAGATTAAGGAGCTTTATAACTCCTGTTTTACAACATAAGGCCATTTATTTATCCTCCCTCAAGATCATTTATGCATTGCTACTGTCAATGATTGCTGATTGATGATTTGAGCCACTCTATTAATTTTGGAATGTAGTGTAGCCACAAGAACTTCTCTATGCCCTTGCAGTGTATGTGATAATAAAGATCTCTAATCTAAAAATAATGTCATTTTTTGTTTCTTGGAGAATTCTTCATGACACAATTGGCATTGCTGTGTAGCGCAAGGTGTGACTTGATAGAATATAAAATAATACATTCAAAGGTTCAGTAGTGGAAAAGGGGACAAAGTGGGAGAACCCTCAGAACTACATCAGCAGGCTTTCATCTGCCACCAAGTCACCACATAAATGGGGTGGTTTGCCCACTTGCTTACCTCAACACTCTCTATTTAAGAACATAAGAAAATTGACAAACAAGAGGAGAACATTTAGTCCATCAAGCCTGTTTGTTTAGTTAATAGCTAAGCTGTCCCAATAGATTATCCTGATTTTTCTTAAAGATTGTCAAGATTTCTGCTACAACTGAATAGCTCTGTAGTTTGTTCCTTAATCCCACAACTGTTTCCATAAAGAAGTGCTTTCTGGCTTTAGCTGTAAATGCACTTCCCCTTAATTTCCACTGATGTTCTTGACTACGAGATTCACCTTAAAGCTGAAACCCTTCTACTTCATCTTTTCCTTTTGCCTGTTGAGCCTTTGTCCCAATAATAATAATCCATCCATCCCTCCAATATCCAACCTGCTATATCCTAACTACAGTGTCACAGTGGGGCTGCTGGAGCCAATCCCAGCCAACACAGGGTACAAGGCAGGAAACAAACCCCGGGCAGGGTGCCAGCCCACCACAGTAATAATAATAATACATTTTATTTGTTTATAGGCGCCTTTCTAAACACTCAAGGCCACCAAACAATAGATAAAACACACATTATAAACAAAACTGAAATACAAAAATTGAAATCAGACAGAGCAATTGTAGTCAAAGAGAAAAAGCAGTCTTAAACAAATGAGTTTTAACTTTAGATTTGAAAAGTGAAAATGATTCAATATTTCTAAGCTCATATGGTAGTGAGTTCCAAAGCTGGGGAGCAGATGAACTGAATGCTCTGCTCCCCATAGTGGTAAGACGAATGATGAGGACAGTCAAGTGGATGGAGGAAGAGGATCTGAGGGTGTCGGTGGGAATGCCAACATGGAGGAGGTCAGACAGATATGGAGGGGCAAGGTTGTGGATAGCCTTAAAAGTTATTAGGAGAATTTTGAATTGAATGTAGGTGGAGTAGTGACTCTGAGGCTAGGAATCTGCACTAGCAATCGGAAAGTTGCCGGTTCGAATCCCGTAAATGCCAAAAGGGACTCTGCTCTGTTTGGCCCTTGAGCAAGGCCCTTAACCTGCAATTGCTGAGTGCTTTGAGTAGTGAGAAAAGCGCTAAATAAATGTAAAGAATTATTATTATTATTAATGCGGAACTGAACTGGAAGTCAGCGAAACTGCTGCAAAACAGGAGTGATATGGTGAATAGAGGGGGTTCTAGTAATGATGTGGGCAGCTTAATTCTGGACCAGTTGAAGCTTATAAAGAGATCTGCGAGAAAGACCAAAGAAAAGGGAATTGCAATAACCCAGATGAGAAGTGACAAGGCTATGGACAAGGATAGCAGTGGTGTGGGGAGTGAGGGAGGGGCGAATATGATTAATGTTACGCAAGTGGAAATATGCAGTCTGGGAGATGTTATTGATGTGGGACTGAAAGGATAAAGTACTGTCAAGGATGACACCCAGACTCTTAACCTGTGGGGAAGGGGAGACAGAGGAATTATCAATAACAAATGAAAACTGATCAGTTTTGGATAATGTTGATTTTGCATGAATGAGGAAACCCTCAGTTTTGTCAGTATTTAATTTTAGAAAATTTGAAGAAAACCAGGATTTGATTTCTGCTATGCAATCAATAAGTGAGGAGGGTGGAAAGGAAGCAGTAGGTTTGTTAGTGAGATAGTGCTGGGTGTCATCAGCATAACAGTGGAAGCTAATGTTATATTTACGAAAGATATTGCCAAGGGGAAGGAGGTAAATAATGAAAAGGAGGGGCCCCAGGACAGAGCCCTGGGGCACACCTGAAGTAACAGCAGTGGGTTGGGATGTGAAAGTTTTAAGCTGAACAAACTGAGTGCGGCCTGAGAGGTAAAATCTGAACCAATCTAGTGGTGTGTGGGTAATGCCAATCGAAGATAATCTATTGAGAAGAGTAGTATGACAAATAGTGTCAAAGGCTGCACTCAGATCAAGGAGGATGAGAATAGTAATTAAACCAGAATCAGCTGCCATAAGGAGGTCATTAGTAATTTTTATAAGTGCCATTTCTGTACTGTGGAGGGGCCAAAAACCAGACTGGAACTGTTCAAACAGATTATTTTGAGATAAATGAGAATGAAGTTGAATAGCCACTATTTTTTCAAGAATTTTGGAAATGAAGAGTAGATTAAAAATAGGACTGAAATTAGTCGGATCAGCACCAGGTTTTTTCAGTATTGGGGTTATTGCAGCAGTTTTAAAATGTCAATGTCAATTTATTTATATAGCACATTTAAAACAACAAATTAATGCTGTGGCCAAAGTACTTTACAATAATAGAATAAAAGAAAAAGAAAACAACATAAAAACATAAATAGAAATAAAATATATGAACATAAAATAAGATACATAATAAATAGAAATAATGTTATATAATAACAAAGAGGAAACCATCAGTATTACTGAAGGTCATGGAATGCAAGTGAATAGAAATGAGTCTTTAATCTTTTTTTGAACAGTTCAATTGTAGATGACTCCTTTATATGATGAGATAAAGAGTTCCACAGGCGAGGGGCAGCAGCTGCAAAGGCCCTGTCCCCCTTAGTTTTACACTTGAGGGACAACAAGAGTCAACTGATCAGAAGATCTAAGCACTCTGGATGGCTGGTGTAAAACACATAATTCAGATAAATAGGCAGGAGCGAGCCCATGTAAAGATTTAAAAACTAGCAGCAAGATTTTAAAATCAATTCGAAAACTGACAGGCAGCCAGTGTAAAGAAGCTAAAATAGGAGAAACAGAATCATACTTCCTTGCCCCAACCAGAAAGCGAGCGACAGCATTTTGGACCCACTGTAACCTGCGTATCAGAGATTTGTTAATCCCAGAATACAGCGAGTTGCAGTAATGGAGGCGAGAAAAAATAAAAGCATGAGTAGCTCTGTCAAGATCCCTTTAAGATAAAAAAGGCTTGATCTTACCTAATAGACAAAGTTGGAAAATGCAACTCTTGACTACAAAATTTACTTGTTTCTCAAAAGAGAGGTTACTATCAAAGGTAACACCAAGATTGTGGACTTGAGGTTTGGAAAAGACAGAGAAAGAGCCGAGAAGTCCAAGACCAATTTGGGCTTTAGCTGGTGGACCCACTATAAGCACCTTTTATTTTGATTTAGATCAAGAAAATTATTAGCCATCCAGGATCTTAGTTCAGACAAACAGTTGTGGAGTTGATTTGTTGCAGAGGTGCAGACAGGAATATAAACCTGAGTATCATCAGCATAGCAGTGAAAAGAAATGTTAAATTTCCTAAAAATCGCTCCAATAGGGTGAAGGTATATAGAGAATAAAATAGGACCCAAAATGGATCCCTGAGGAACACCATATTTAAGAGGAACAGTAGATGAAAAAGAGGAATTTAAAGTCACTGAAAAGTGTCTACCAGTTAAATATGACCTGAACCAGTTAAGAGCAGCCCCTTTAAGCCCAACAAGATGTTCAAGCCGCATCAGCAATATTTCATGGTCAATGGTGTCAAAGGCAGCGGACAGATCAAGAAGGACAAGGACTGCCGCATCACCTGAGTCAGTAATAAGAGAGATGTCATTGAACATTTTCAGGAGTGCCATTTCAACACCACGATAATGCTTAAAACCAGATTGGTAGATTTTAAATAAATTATTGGAGTTAAGGTGATCGATCAATTGATTATAAATTCTTTTTAGAATTTTAGCCCGAAATGGCAGTTGGGAAATTGGACGAAAATTGGCTAAAACTCCAGGATCTAATTCTGCCTTTTTTAGATGGGAACGGACTGCAGTATGTTTAAAAAAATGAGGGCACAACCCCCGAACTAATAGAATAATTTATAATCGTAAGTAAAGATGGGCCCAACACATCAAAGGCTTCCACTAAGAGATGTGGTGGTACAATATCGAGGGGGCTGGAAGCTGGTTTATGGGTGTCAATAGTTCTTTTTAGCTGTGAAAGCGAGACTAAATCAAAGGATTCTAGGACAATGTAATGATTAACAGTAGGATATTTATATTCAGGTTGAACAATGCCATGGCGGATAGTATTGAATTTGCTGACAAAGAATGATAGAAATTGCTCACATGAAAGGACAGTGCTATTTAATCCCATCACAGAATGAGGGTGAATGGCCACATTAATTGAATTAAATAACACCCTAGGATTCTTTGAATGGCGGGGTACTAAATTGGCAAAGAAGTCTTGTTTCATTTTCTTAGCTTCAGCCTGGAAATTGAAAAGAGAAGTCCTGAAAATCTGTTTAGAGACAGTCAGTCCATCTTTTTTCCAACGCCGTTCAGCAGTTCGACAGGCGTGGCGCAGTGATCGTGTATTTTTATTTAGCCAGGGAGCAGGTCTTACCTTATTACTGCATATCTTGGGCGGAGCAATTGCGTCTAAAACTGTTTTACAAGAGGAATTAAATTTTACGACAGTCATCGATACCATTATTTTGGTCATGCACATAAAGACTAGAGAAAATGGTTTCAAAATCAGATATAATAGAAGAATTTAAAAAGTGTGAGCAGCGTGGGAACAGCTATTAGTTGTGAGCTCAAAAGTAATATGCAGATCCATCATTATAGAAAAGTGATCAGTGAAAGAAACATCACAAATCAATATTATTCACTGAAATATCATGAGTAAGAACAAGGTCAAGGGTGTGACCGAGAGAGAGAGTTGGCGTATTAATATGCTGTATAGAATCAAATGAGTCCAGTAGTGATAAAAAGTCATTGACCAAAGGTTTCAATTGACAACAAACGTGAATGTTGAAATCACCAACAATAAATACTTTGTCATGGGAGAGGGTGATATCAGCCAGGAGATCAGATAATTCAGAAATGAATATATCATTAATTACAGGAGGTCTATGTGACGATGTGGTTTCTGGCTCCACACTCCCTTTGATATTTGGAAGCACTTGAACCCAACACCGTCGATAACGTAACCGAGTGAGCTAGTCAGTGAAGGCAAATAAACACTTGAGCAAGGGGTGGTGCAAAAAGTGAATAGTGCTTTTATTTAAAACAGTCAACAAAACAGGTGTTCAAATAAATAGTGCAGTTCTTTCTTCAATAAATAATCCAATAAAAGGTGGGGGTTAAAATCAATAGAAAAACACAATCCTTAAAAACCAGAGGTTAAAATCTTCTCATGGAAGCAGTCTTAAACAACAAACAAGCTGGGTGCTTCTTTTCTGTTAGCGTCTCACCTGCTTATCCCGTTTGGGCTTAGCAGCAGGCAAGACGCTCTCTGCAGCTGCCCTCCTCTACACACTCGAGACTGGAGACCTCCCGATCCCTGGCTTCGGTATGGCACTCATCCCAGTCCCCGAGACTTGATTACCCCAATGGCCAGGACGCACACATTGGGGACTCCACCACCAAGCCTCTCGACTTCCGCTGCCTTTCCGCGGCTCATCGCTTTCACCAGGTCACTCCCGCTACATGGTCGCTCAGCGGGAGCAACATCCACTCAAACACCCGGGTGACGGCCTTACACCCAGCTTCCTCACAGCTGCCCTCGAGCGCTCGATCGCGCGCTCACCACACGCACGCACCGCCTGCTTCTTCGCTCCCTGTAACCTCCGTCCTCTTTTCTCCTCTCTTTTTTGATCTCGATCTTTTTTTTCCCCCAAAAACCGACTCGCGCTTCTTTTTAAATGACGAGGGCCACAGCAGCTGCACCATTAGCCACGGGACAATCACGAATGTGGGCAGTTCCTCACCTGTGCGCTAGGTGAGAAACGCCCACACCCTACGGATCGCCCCACGGCTCGCTATGGCCCAACGCCCCCTCGCTCAGCCGCGAGCGCGTTGATCATTTATTTAAAATGAATGGCCTTTGCTCAACGAGCTGTGGACCCATAACACCACAGTCTATAAACCACATCAAACAGCAGAGAATGGGAGCTGCACACTTCGAAAAGTTGAAGTTCAAAGCTGCTAAACGGACCCTTTGTAAGGCTCTGACACAAGAACATACTTTTAAAAACACCACGAGTCAGACGAGGAGAGTTTAAAAATGAATAACTAACCAAGTCAGTTAAACATGAAAAGTCACCATTTAAAATCCAAGTCTCAGTGATGAAGAAGAAATCCAGATTTTTTGATGTAATAAAGTCTTGCAGAATAAAAGTTTTATTAGACACTGATCTCACGTTCAAGAGAGCAGCCTTGATAGAAGTAGAAGAGCTCGTTGCAGGATGAGCACTGGTGAACGTGCAGAGATTAGCAGTGTTTACTACTCGATTGTGGACCGAGTAAAAGTGATGCTGTCTTGAAATGGAGAAATTAAATCCGTTGTCCAGCGCCCATAATCCAGTGATGGAGTCCTGAGCAGGAGAAGATGGGTCATTGACGACTCGCAGGCATCGGGAATCAAAGCTCTGGGACTTGAGTAGGCGTTGCTTAACAGCAATTCCGGCTGTTTTCCCACAACGCCGGCGGTTGCGTTTGCGTCTCCGAGGGGCATGATAAAAGATGAAGGAACAGTACCAGTAGTGACCAGAGGTTTTGACCAGAACTGGAGGGAGGGGGTCCAGTTGACAGGTGGATGGCTTAGACTTACACACAAGATCTGAGATTTCTGAGAAAGTAGGAAGCTGAAAAGAGGAAAATGAGTGAGTTGGTGGGTGAAATTCAAATGAAGTACTGAAGTAATCTGTATCGAGAGACTGATAAATCTTCTGGATTTTTTCATTAAAAAAGGACATAAGGAAATTGCAAAAATTAGTTGAGTAGCGGTGAGAAGGTAAAGAATCCGGGGGTTTTGTGATAAGCAGTGAAAACAATGACTTAGTGCTGCCTTCCCTGGAAGAAATAATCTGATTATAATAGTTAGATTTAGTTTGGGCATTACAGTCATTGTAATAAAGTATATAGTTTGTGTACATCCCTTTGTGAACAAAGAGTCCAGTTTTTTTATACAACCGTTCAAGTTGCCGGCCTGTGGCTTTCAAAAGCTGAAGTTCAGGCGTGAACCAGGGAGCAGAAAAGGAGAAAGAAACAGATCTAGTTTTTAATGGAGCGACAGAGTTAAGAATACCATTAAGTCCAGTGTTATAGTGCGAGACCAGTTCTTCAGGTGTAGATAAATTATGAATGTCCATAAGGGAATTAATACTAGGGCCACGATGGGAAAAAAAATACGGACACAGTGAAGAAAAAAAAAATCTAAATGTCGAGATTAAAGTCGACATGTTGACTTTATTCTCGACATTTCCACTTTATTCTAATAGTTTATTTTGTCAGTAGAATGTCGCAAACTAAACTTCATCTTAAAATGAATGTTTAATTTACTAGATTTTCTCAAACCCCGTCATAACCCCGTCATAAATTAATGTAGCACATTAAATGCTTTATATTAAGTGTTCCCCGACCCAGTTGTTAATCTCTATGCGCTTCTTACTTCATCTTGCAGACAGCGATCGCCGCACATTGACTTCATGATTTCCTGCTCTAAGAACATTCAGAATACTACGATAAATATTTGAAATGCATTAAAGCATGTATTAAACATGGGTGGTGGGGTGCACGGTGGCGTGGCTGTAGTGCTGCTCCCTTGCATTAAGGGGTCCTCAGGTGTATGTTCAGTGTAGTGAACTTTATGGCAGGTGTGACGAGGCTCCAAAAAACTGGATATATGAATGGGTATCGCATTGGTTTAACTGGAATATCGTGTAAATGTTGGGTTCATGATGTGGTGGTCGGAAACACGAACGCAGAATTCAATGGATGTTCTTCTGAGCGGGCTTTCTTTATTGCATGCGTGCTGTCTCTGTCTGACGTACTAAACCTCCAGTTCCTATCCTTGCTTTTTCTTTCTGCACATAACCAATCACCACACGATAAACGTCTTTGTGAAATGAAAACAAGTTATAAACTTAGACCTGAGAGTTTTCAGAACTTTAAATTATATAAAAATTATCAGTTATGGGGAGTTCATCTACAGTACAATCAAGCGGGGTGACTCCAGAAAAGCAAATCAAGTCCAAGATATGTCCTTTGGAATGAGTGGGAACATCAGTATGCTGCTGAAATCCATAACTCTCAAGGCAGGATGTAAAGTCTCTAGTAATAGGGGCATTGATATTATCCATATGTATATTGAAATCCCCCAAATGTATTATGCTTGATGAAACAGTAGATGTGTTTTCATATTGTATATGTTTCATTGTTTTTTTATCGCATTATTATCATTATTATTGTTATCCATCCATCCATTTTCCAACCCGCTGAATCCGAATACAGGGTCACGGGGGTCTGCTGGAGCCAATCCCAGCCAACACAGGGCACAAGGCAGGAACCAATCCTGGGCAGGGTGCCAACCCACCGCAGATTATTATTGTTATTTTATAGGAAAATAAGTTTATGGAGGATTTGCATATTGAATCTCATTGTACCATACAATAACAGTAATTCAATTCAATAGAAGAGAGCGCATATTTACAGATGATGACGACTGGCTTCTAAGTCGATTTAGATTTGCAAGAGCTATCTTCCTGGAGCTCTTGATATTTTTAAGAAGAAATGCATTAGAGTATGTGTATTGCATTACACGGATAATGTTTTAACTTCATTTAAATAATGAATACTGTTAATAATTAAACGTGTCGGCACGTCCAGAGATTGGTCGTACCTCGCACTATATTCCTGCTGGGATTCGATGAATAGATGGATGGAATAATTAAACAAGACTGTACTACAAAGATATTTCAATGTTCCTTAAAAGTTTTGAAGAATCGGCATTCTAAGCTTACAGATGGGCTGATATTTATTAAAGAGCTTATTGTGTGGTGATTGGTTATGTGGAGAAAGAAAAGGAAGGACATGAATTGGGGGTTGGTACATTTGAAAGAGACAGTACGGCTGCATTCAGTCATTTCACAGAGGGTCACGCATGTCCCTGCAAGCATCTTGCGGGAGGCAGGAACAATCTCTGGACGGGGCGCCAGCCCATCGCTACCACTGCACCTCCGTGCCCCCATGTTTAATACATGCTTTAATTAATTTCATCATAAAAATTATATCAAGTATGCATCTTGGTATTTAAATTGTATAGTGTAATGTATTCTGTGTCCTGTTGGCATAGAAGAATGCATACAATACGAAGCATTTAATGTGCTACTTTAGTTACGATGGGATATGAGAAGCTATAGTAAATTTAACATTGATTTTGACTACTTTAATGACAAAATAAACTACAAGATTAAAGTGGTCATTTCAGCCTTTTTTTTCACTGTGTCCCGATTTTTTTTCTTTTCTCTATAGCCTAATACGCTTCCTTAAGACACTAAGACGGTTGGCTACGACTCGCCTTTTCACGTTGACTTTGATATCTGACCACTTCATTTTTATTTTGGGCACTGTGCGAATTTCTAAACTTTAACTTTTGAGTGTCTGCCACTCTGTATCACTCTATCAACTTCCTTTTGTTGTTTATGCAACTGCTTGAGCCAAAAAATAGTATATTTTTCCTTGCCTCCGCTTTGCATTCACTGAAATTATTTTTTTTCATATGCTTTTGGCATTGTCTTTTAACCAAACACTGAAAGGGGAAGGTGATAGTTATATTGATTTGCATATTAAAATATGCAAAATTCTGGGACGATCAGGGTGGCGGGGCAGGCACGTGCAAATGCGTTACTTTTCATGCTGACTGGGATTTATGAACTGACGTGCATGGAAGTTGGCTTATGCACGGTTTTGTGCATCTGAATTTTTTTGTGTGTACTCACAATTCTACTTTTGTCCGTACACCATGCTTTAGTGTGAGTTCTACACACAGCGTTATGCATGAGGCCCCTGGTGATTGACTTCTGGCATGGCATTCAAAAAGCCTCAGAGACCAGTCACTGAACCAGTCAGCGAATCACTACATGCTACTTTAATTAAAGGGATGCCTGAGCATCTTTGCTCAGACTGCTGCCACCACTACCTGGACCCAGAGGAGCGATAGGAAATGGATGGATTGATGGATAGGAGAGTTTATCTGGAAACAAAGTTATTTGAAAACAGTGACACCTGCAATAAGTCAAAAACAAACAAAAAAAGAATAAAACTAATTTTTAAAAGAAAAAACAGTGAAGAGAAAGTATATCTGGCAACATGAAAACAGAGTGACTTAAAGTGCCAAAAAGGTAAAAAAAAATACACAAAATTAATTTTGAAGGAAATAACATGTATAAAAGTTAACAAAAAAAAAACATAAATGAAATTTAACCTGTAAAGAATCCTTAGATGGGAACAGGGAGCGGGTAAGGAATATTGTAAAAAAGTCAGTGCTTGACAGTATGTCAAGTATTTACAGAGCGAACAAAACCTCAGATGATGGTGAAAAGTGAGGCAAGGTTACAAGTGACAGAGGACAGAAGGACAGTGGTTTGGGGTGGCATTGTGTTGAGCAAACCGATAAGCCAACACAACATCATGATTTAGCAATTTGAAGCTCCTTGAATATTTTCTGTGCATTGCTTTTTAATTTTGAACTTTTATTACTGAGAGAATACAGTACTTTACTGTTATTTTTATGGCAGTATCACACCATCATTTTTGGTATTGTTTTGAATCACAGGCACCATTTTGTGTTTTACCTACCAGCTGAAGCAAATTTGGCGCTGCTGCTAAGTGACTGTTGAAGGCAAACGTCACACAATGTCACCGATTTGGGACTATTCACAACGACACGAGAGCTACACACCTTGTCTGAGTTTCCATATATTCTAAAAAACTTTTCGTGCTTTAGTTATTTCAAAATACCTGTTTGTGTATTGGGCTTTGGCATTTTGTCTTACTGGCTTTTGGATTCTTGCTTTGTTTTTTGAACTTGTTCACTCTCACATGTCTCAGTCCTTGTGAAACTTCAACCTCCTTTGTCAACAGCCTTTTTGTGTCAGAACACCCACTAGATGAATAGAGCGGCTTTTGACTGCTTACTTGTATTTATACTCTGCATGCTCCATTTGTCTAACCCTCCTTGTAGTCATTTTTGAATTTTGGTTTACCATATTTCATCATTACAAAATGATCAAAATAGTCCAAAATATTATTTTCAAGTCATGCCATGCTGTACCAAATGGCAATTTCAGTACATAGAGATTTTTTTGGCTACAGAGAAAAGGTTGTATTTGTAGTTTACAATACTTATGTTTCCATTGAGGGCATTTACGTTCATGCTTTAATGCCTTGGTTATTCACAGACACCCAGTTTCAAAAATGCCATGTATACCTTTATTCTGGTTAGAGAAACCAGATCTACAAACATGGATTTCTCTGCGAGTACCCAGGTTATGCAGCCATGTAAACCATTAACTAGTTGAGGATTTTGTAGCCTGCGAATATCTGTTGCATTCTGATACCCAGTACATCTGTTAGCTTTGCATACAAATCTACTAGCTATGGGTAGTAAAAAGTTGGAATCGTCAACAGAGATGCATTTCTTGAGGCAAAAGCTCAGGTGACCACATTATTCCTCCTTCTGGTGGAAGCAGCACCATCCCAGTAGACATGGGCTCCATGCTTGTTTTTGCATTCATGGCAGCCATTGATGATGTTTAATCTTTTTTAATGCATTTTTATGACTTTGGTCCATTTTGCCAAAGGAGAACTCCATAAGGAGAGTTTCTAAGAAACCAGGTTTCTGTTTTATTTGGGTTGTTCATCGTATCCCGATTTTGTACGCGCTCACACTCATTATGTTGTGAATAGTACATGCAGAGCTTTGACGAAAAATATATATTGTTTTATTGATTGCACTCTAATGCAAAATCTGATGTCTGAGAATTGCTCACAAAACTAGTTGCATGCAGAGACTTTTCCTTGCACATCAAGGCACAATTCAACAACAAATGCAGAGTAAACCATGCAAACATATGTAAACTTTATCAATCCACAGACCAATTTTGTAACCCACTTTTTCTATTATTGAGTTGTGTAGAGTGGAAGCCTACCCTGGCACCACAAGGTGAAAAAAAGAAACATTCTGGAACCAAATGCCTGTCTATCTCCATTGGTCTTCAAGCAGACTAATGAATTACAGACCAAATCACAGACATAATTTGGATCCCATTATGCTCACTTTCTCTGTGGAGTTTGCTTGTCTTTGGTTGGTTTTAGATTAAACTTAGCTCAGTTTTGTGTGAGTGTATCCTGCACTGAACTGCTGCCCCCATGGTTTGGTTCCTGCCTTGCACTTGATGCTGTCTGGATGGATCACTACTCTGTGCAAACTTAAAAACTGAACTAGCTTAGGCATGTTTAGCAAATGAATAGACAAGTTCCATTAAGCCAACTAATATTTTGTTATAGGCAGGTTATAAGCAAAAACATCCAAAAAATTAATTTTCTAAAATTTTTATTTCAAAGCAGATATTACAAAAAATTTCAATATCAATGTTAAACTCTGTTGGAAAATATTATATTTTTAAATCTTGCTAGGCTTGTATCTTGAAATTATTAAAATATGATTATTACTAGTCTGATTAAATCAAGAGATGTACGTATACCCCAAAGACACCCAACCAAGTCCACTTTAGCTGCAAATTTGTTATATCCTTTTTCATGCTGAAGTACTAATAGAGCTGAAGGAAACTGTGTTAATAATTAGAAGTGCTTGTTGAAGTAGTTGACAAAGAGAAGCTAAAACTTGATGATAAACCATTATCAATACTTCCACGCCTAGACCCACTTCTTGAACCAGCGCGAGAACCAGAGCGGGAGCCAGGGGCAGAAGAAACATTATAGGGACTGCTAATACCTTTAGATGACACAGACGCTGCTTGTAGCATCCTCAATCCTGTTTTTTCTTCCACCATCGAGTTATCAAGTGCTTCTTTATAGGAAATCTTCAGTTTGGTTTTTGGACATGTCAGATGCTTTCCGTAGCTGCTTGTGTCTTGAAGCTTCTGTGCTGCTCTTCCATCCAGCATGCCTTTTCTTATAGCTTCCTCCATAGTTCTCCTACCAGGAACTCCAGGTTCAATAAGACCTCCAGTTAGGTACTGGTATTCCATGAATCGTTGAGCAGCTTCATATGGCAGCCATTTCTCTTTTATTGCTTCTGCTACTGATAATTTTCTCTTAGTTTTCATATCTTCAAACCCAGTGTATGCTTTGTAGGCTTGCTTTAGCCTTGGCACCATATCTTCTTCTATTAGACCCTGCTTCACTGCTTCTTCCACAGAAAATTTCTGCCCATCTGCTGGATTAATAATCCCTCCAGTACAGGCCTGAGCTTCCAAAATACGTTGTCCAGTGATAAGATCAACAATCGACCTTCGTATACCTTCAGAAATAGTTATTTTTTCAAGTGTTTCTGTATCAAATATAGCTGCAATGGGGCTGGACTGTTCATTCTGCTCTGAGAAATTGCCAACGGTAATGGAATAACTTGAGAAATGTTTTTGTGATGTACTTGATGTCACTGGTGATGGCGATGATGGTGATGAAGAGGTTACTTTACGGCCTGTAGACTCAACACCGAATGTACTAACTGCCGAAGTGACTTTACGGCTTGTAGATTCAACACTAAAAGTACTCACTAATGTTTCGCCGTTTGTTTTATTGCTAATCATGTCTGCAAATTGAGTCAGAGTCATAGTTCCAGAGCGGTACTTCTCAAAAGCACTCTGGTCAATGAAACCTTTATCTAGTAATTCCTGAATATCATATTGGCGACCTGTCTTGCGATCAACAAGGACTACTCTGGTTTTGCCATCGGAAGATGTAACTGTAATTTCCTCCCATTCACATTCTTGCTCAGAGAGCTCTAAGAAGGTTTCATAATCAATCAGATCTTTGTGATATGCCTCCCGAACAGTCATCTCCTTTTGTGTATCAGGATCTACAATAACAACCCTGCGTTTCCTCAGGGTGTTCTTCTGGGTTGTCTTCTGTTGTTTTTTCTTATCTTTCAGGGGCAGTAGACAGAGCCCTGTTTTCTTGTCTGTGATGCATCTTTCCTTTAGCTGTAAGTATGTCAAGTTCTCCTCTGTGTTTGGATCAAAGAATCCTTTTGTGTCATCGCCTGGGTCAGACAATATTTCATTCATTTCTTTATCGAAGTATCCACGTTTGTATGCAATTTCTACTTTCAAGCGATGGCTGGCAACAGGATCAATAATTCCCCCTGTTGCAATTTGTGCTTCTAAAAGACGAATACCATGACCTTTTTCTATGAGCCCTTGTTGCATTGCTTGAAACAAAGAAATGGTGTTCCCAGTTAAAGGATCAGTATATCCAGTCACAGCTCTTTCAGCAGCAAGGAGTTTAGCTTTGAATTCATTACCAATTAATCCTCTGTTATATGCCTCCTCTACTGTCAACCACAGATTATTCACAGGGTCTACCATAAAGCCAGTTGCAGCCTGAGCTTCTAAAAGTTCAAGAGTTGTACCTGGTCTAAGAAGGCCTTCTTTCATTGCTTCATATATGCCATATGTTCTTTCCTTTACTTCATCATAAATCCCTGCAATGCAGCTTGAGCCTTGCAAGTATGGTTTAGCTATCGCCTCCACCTGTTCAGCACTAAGTTCTGAAACTTTTGATGCTTCTATGATTCCAGAGTTAACCAGTTCATCCATAGAAACTGGCTTTCTCAGCCCTGCAACCGACATGCTCTTCTTAGGTGCTGGAAGCATGAGCAAACCAGAATGTGGTTCTGTTTTGCATCTTTGTTTTAGCTGCTGATAACTGACATTTTTCTTAGAAACTGGGTCAAGGAAATTTTTGGGTTCATCTAGCGGATCATTCAGTGCTCTATAGAGATCATCATCAACAAGACCACTTTCAAGCGCAACATTTTCTGGTACAAACACGCTGTTAACAGGGTCTACAATTCCCCCTGCAGCAAGCTGGGCCTCTAGGTAGCGAGCTGCTGATTTTCTGTCAATCATGTCTTTTTTGACAGCTTGACCTGCTGAAATCAATTTACCAGTGTAAGGATCCATAAAGCCAGTAGCGGCTGCTTCAGCTGTGAGAAGTCTCTCCTTATCTTCTGAGTCTATTAGGCCTCGTTTATATGCCTCATTAACAGTTAACTTCTCATTTTGTTTTGGGTCAATTATATGTCCTGTGGCTGCTTGAGCTTCCAGAAGCATGAGGGCCGGCTCTCGCTCAATAAGTTTTTTGTTTTTGGCCTCAGAGATTGTTAGTTTTTCTTTGGGTGTAACAAATATGCCTGCAATCACACCTGTACCTTTCAGATTACGCTGAATGTCATTTGCCACATTTTCTGTTGTCACCTGTCCTTTTAGCATTTGATTCAAAGTAATTTTATCAATAAGTTTACAGTCATACAATTGTTTAGCAGTAACTTTTTTGCGGAGACCATCGAATACTAAGTTAGAGGAATCTAGAGTAACAACATTTTCATCTGTTTGCGTATGCATATTAGATAAAGCAGGTCGCTGGTTAAGACTTTGGACTTCTATTTGCATTTTTGCATGAAGCTTTTCCCATTGGTCTTTTTCCTTCTCTGCTTCTGCAAGTCTACGCCTGTATTTTTCCTCAATCATTTTGAGTTCACCTAGAAGCCTTTCAATTTCACTTGACATTGAAATTTTCTCTCTCTCATACTTATCTTTCTCAATATTGTATTTCCTAACAGCTTCCTCTTTCTTCTCACACTGAATTTTTAATGTGCTTAACTCATTACGGATTTGCTGATTTTCATCCTGAAATCTCTGCTTCAAGCGCAATTCAGATTCTAATGATGCTTTCACTCGACTCAGGTCATCTTCATATCTTTGTAGTCTGGCCTTGTCTTGCTCCATCATTTTTAACTTTAGCAAAAGACTTTCTTTCTCTTGCAAAAGTTCATTGTAGTGTGACTGAGATTCCTGGGCCATGTTGTTTACCTAGACACAAAACATACATCAATATCAATAATATCAGCTTGTTTTTACCATAACTAAGGAAAATAGTACAGGACATTACAAAACAGCAGCTTTACAGCTAAGGTTCACAAACAAGGAGTCAACTTAAACCCTTTTCATAGTGTAACTAAATTACTAACAAAGGGGTAAATCAGAGAATATTACTTCAGTGAACTTATAAGCATGGATTGATTTCAGTGGGCTAAATATAACAAATTGGGTCCAAAAATTGGAGACACTGGATCCAAATTACAGTACAGTGGGAGGTAGTGACCACATCATAAGGACCAAGTGTTTAGGAGAACAGAAGAACAACAAAAGAAAATGAGAACCTTTGCTTTAAAGCTGCTTTAAGATTAATGAAAATCTAAGTCTGATCTGTTTTATAGCAAGAAAGCAGATTCTCACTAGGTTAATAAAGTAGCAGATAATTAGAAATGCATTAAGAGAATGATTTGTATTAATGAAGAATAAATTTAATATTAATTAACTGTGCTTATATATTACTTATTCTTAAAGAGTTATTAACAAAGAAAATTTAAGAAAGACACCAAATAAAATGCATGCAAATGCTGTACAGAGTAAATCACTGTGTTTGTTGCTATGAGTAGGTGTATGGAGGACCAACATACAGACAATGGGAGCGATAAGATACTGTACCTATAGAGTGGATTTGCAGCCCCTTTATGAGCAATTGTGGGGTCACAGAGGAACCCGTATACATGAGTACATGCATGGTGATTAGCATGGGTCAGGCCTTATTACCTCTCTTCTGCTGGAAGCATCAGCAGCATTTAGATTGGACACCCCAAGAATCAAAAGGCAATACATTAGTTCAAGGAGTGAATATGGCTACCAGACTACACAGCCTTTTAATTTTTTTTTATGGTAGTATATTATTGTTGGGCTATTAAGGATGACCCTTGGTTTAAATATACTGAAAAGCATACGATTACACATAATCAAATAGGATAAAAAAGGGCTGAACTCAGGTGGGCATATAAAGTTACTAACAAGGGTCTGTTATATCAATAATTATGTAGAGGACTTGTTTCTGTGAAGGTGAACAAGCTGGCTTTTTGGAACCAGCATAAGTGACATAAACTATCTAGTCTGGCCTGGTGCAGATGCTAAATTTACTTTCTATTTTGTACTTAGGTATACATACGTAATTGTTTGCTTCACTCTGTACAGAAAGAGACTTTATTAGAATTTTAATAGCCTTGTGAGCCTCCTTTTTTATGCTGTGGGATTATCCTTATGTGTCCTATGACATGTAAAAAGAAGAAAACTTCAAAAATTCACAAACAGCTACCATGCTGTCTACATTATTGGAACCTGAAACAAAATCTATTCTGTAATTAATAACCTGAAATTAAACACAATATTGAAAACAAGCATAGCTGCATTAACAAAACTGATGTGTACAGAAATAAACTTATGAGCATGCCAACTTAAAAAACAGAAAGCAAAGAAGCATAATAAAAAGGGAGCTATTAATGAAGCTTTCATTAGCTGGAAAGGTAGAGAAATCATGTTTATAATTGGTTTAGCAGATCTGCAGAATGTAAAAAATAGATATTATGTATACCTCCAAAGTTTGTTTTTGGAATTTGTCAATTTCCAGTTTCAATTTTTCCCTTTCACTCGACAATTCTTTAATAAGACCCTGATGCTCAAGTATTCTTTTACTGCTTGCTTGAAGCTGCAACTGGAGCTCTGTAATCATGGCCATCCTATCGCTATCCACATTCTCTTTATTCTTTCTCATGTCATCCAGTTCTTGCCTGAGACTTCGAATTTCTTCTTCCAACTTTAAGCGCTCCTTAGTGAGGTTTTGTGTAAGGGATTGAAGCCTGTCTATTTCAGACCTGGCTTCATTCAAAAGTTTGCTCTTTTCTTCAATTGTTTTGTATAACTGTTCATTTCTCGAATTTGCTTCTTTAACACTTTCATGTTCTACAAGAAGTTTCTGCTGCATCGCTCGTAGCTCAATGGTCATTTGATTAAGCTCTTCAACAGTTTTTTGCCTTTCCTTTATGCTTTTGTCCAGAGAATCCTGCTGAAGCTTCAAGCCATGCTCAGTTTTTTCTTTGATAATCGAAATATCTTCAATTTGCAGTCTGAGGTGATTAATTGTGTTAGTCTGCTCTTTAGAAGAACGAGTAAGGTGCTCTACTTCTTCTTCCAACTTTTTCCTTTTGGTGGATTCATCTAAAGCTGCCTTTTTATGCAAGGCAAGATCTGATTCAAGTTGGCTTTTTATAGCCTTCATCTCTGTAATGGAACTTCTAAGCCGAATTGTTTCTTGTTCTAAGTTACTTTTGTCTCTTGATGCCCTGTCTAGATCTGCTTTGACATTGTTGGCCTCCTGAGATGTTACCTTTAGATTACTAATCATTTCAGTGTGGGAATGTACCTTTTTCTCTAGGTCAACCTGGTTTCGTTTAAGTTCATCATTCTCCACTTCCATGGCTTTCATTTTTAGTTTTGCCTCCTCGTACAACTGTCTGAATTTCTCCAGCTCTCTATTTTTATCAGCAATGGCTTTTGAGGTATCTTCCTGTGCTTGCTTGTGCTTCAGTGTTTGCTCGGAAACCTGTCTGTTGATTATTTCTAACTGAATCTCCAGTTCTCTTCTCTTTCTAACTTCTTCTGAACTACTGGCCTTTTGCTGGTGAGCATTTTCTTCTGCTTTCTTCCACAGTTGCTCTGTATCTAATATTGATGACTTTACTCTTTCCACTTCCTCCTTTAGTCCTCTGTTTTCTGCTAAAGCCCGTTCAAGCTGTAGTTTTAAATCTTCTGTGCTCTCATGCTTTTGCTTAGATATCTGCTGAATGGTTGTCTTTGTGACATTGATCTCTGACTCATGTGTAGTCTTAAGGTTAAGCAATTCCTGATTATGTTGGCTTCTTACCTTTGCAAGCTGTGATTCACAGTCCTTTCTTCGTTCTTCTTCATCTCGCAGTTGAGATTTCAGCCTTTCAATATCTCTCTCTTTATCCTTGATGATCTTCTCAGAGTCCAACTTTTGCCAGCTTAGCTCATCTAGCTCCTTTTGCCTCTTCTTTATAAAGAGATCATATTCTTCCTTCTGATTAGAATACCGGTCTTCAACCAGTTTTCTTTTCCTACGTTCCTCCTCAATTTCAAATGTGAGTTTTATTACTTGATCATTTAAATCTTTCACTTGATTGAAACTACTGTCCAGATTTTGCCTTGCAGAATTACACTCCAGTTCATACTTCAGTTTGTATTCTTCCAGAGCAAGAATTTTGGACTTGTACTCTGAACACTCAGCCTGCAACTTAGCCAAGTTTTCATTGAAAAATTTATTCTTATGTGAATTGTCAAGGTTTTCATCTTTGGCAAGTCTCAGCTCCTCTTCCAAAAGGTCAATTTTGGTGTTTCTTATCTGAACAATTAAAAATGAAAGCCTCATGTAAAATTTGCTTAAGCATAAATATTTAAAAAAAACCACATCCCCAAATAACAGCAAAATTAAGCATAATGAAAAAAAAAACACCCTACTAATAACTTGCCCCTTTCATACATGCAGACTTCTCCAGGAATTTACCAGTAGAATTGCAAAGTCAAGGGAATATATAAGCAAACGGGAGCTAAAAATCCAAGAATCAAGCAAGCAAAACATCACATCAGTTATGCATAAGACTCTCTAAAGGGAATCAACTGATTTGAGCTGACACATAAAATTACATGACCTAGATTATATTTTGATTAAATTGTGTAATTCAAATTAACATTTTAAAGCGAAACTCAAAATTGAAAATCACATTTATCTTTTTTTTAAAGAACCAACTAGTTTAGTTAAACAGTCATGCAAACAATGAATTTGTCAATGGAGAAAAAAAATCAGCCTATCGGTCATTACAGTTTGATCAGCTGTTCACGTATGTAAAGTAGGAACATATTTCAAAAATGGAGACAAGCAGCATTTCTCTACTGCATGAGCTTGTTGGAAAGAAAGGCTGTAACTTTGATTCAGTTTTCTTTAGTTGGTTTGGATGTGAATTATACAGTAGGATGATGAACAAACAAATTTAAAATGCAATGTCTGCTAAATTACGACAGCAGTTCAAAGTTGTAGTGCATCCAGTTTGTCTTTTTAAAACAAAAATACCCAGTGGAATGGAACAAATGCAAGAAAGTATGAGATGAAGGTAAAGCTTGTCCACATCTAACAGCTTCAGCAAGCACCACACAGAACATGGTCCCTATTATATATCCCAATAAACAGCATAATTATGTTAAGAAGAGAGTGTTCCATGTCCAGTGGCTGTCTTAATATGTGATGTTGGAGGGCAATCAGAGCCCACTCCTGTGACTCCTCCACAGAAGGACAATCTGGAGACCTGTATTAGTTGTTGAGGGAAGAAGCTGGATGGTGTGCTCTGCAAACTAAACTGTTTGGGGAAAAAAAGAAAACTGACTTTGATTGTAGTGGAATGCATGTCTAAGGTATAAGGAAGAACAGTGATGGGTGCAAAAGGAGAAAAAGTTGTTAAGAAAACTAAAGTATGAGGAAAGCTGTATGCAATTGTGAAAGGAGTATAGAGACCCAGGGAGGGAAAATGAGGAGTGCAAAAGTAAAAACAAATTAACACAAAAATTGTACAGAAAAGTCTGCACAGAAATAGAATTTTATATTTTGTTCCTTCCTTTATTGACAATAAGGAAACAATTTGACAGTTTTCAAAATGTGAACAACTTCATTTTTTTTCTCCCCACAAGAATAGTTGAAAGTGAGTTCTGTAAAAATGTAAAACTATTTAAATAAATCATAACTTTTAAAAAACTGTGTTTTTTTTTTTCCATATTGCAAAGTCCTACTCTGCATCAATGATGAAACTGAACTTGGGCATTAACAGAGTAATCAACAGTTTATCATGAGTGGAGGGAGAGAGGTGCAGTGAAAAGGAGGGTACAGTATGTGGCTTCTTTACAGTGAAAACTATCTTTTTGCCCAAATCCCAATCTAAGCATGCTTTTCTCTGGTTTGCATAGCCTTTACTCAGGTACTCTAATTTGATCGACATCTGAAAGGCACGCAGATAGGTTAATTTAATTGACTGAGCAAAACTGATTGGGGGTCTATGTGTGAATGAACGCTGCATTGGACTTGTAGAGATATGGTCCCTTTACTATAAAAGGCTTTGGCTTCCATTTCTTAAATTCAAACTGGAATGGTTTAATAATCGATGGGTGGATATTTTTAAATCATTGTCCTTTTTCTTTGCATTATGTATGTGACTATCACATTTTATAACAGAAAAAACAATTGGTGTTTTAAATAAAAAAAGAAAGAAAAACAATGTTGCCAGTTGTAGACTTTTTGGGATTCCAGGCCAGTAATCTTAATCTAAATATGTTTAAACACTATAAACCCAGTACATTTAAAAGTTTAACCAGGTATGTATGAATGATTCAATTCCAGTAAATTCCTCCAATAGATAGCCCAAGAATATCCTACCTTCTCAGTATAAAAGAGGCTACTGGCTGGAGTTTTAAAAATATGACTGATGTGATGTGTTATAGAAATGGTCAGGTATCTCAGCATGCCACCTCAGAAAATAGTTTCAGGTTTCTATATTATTCAACGAAAATCCACCAAGACTTTTATCCACACTTTTTTTCTTTTGCTATATGGCAACACTGTAGAGGGGATTTTCTATTATACACGTTTTATCTATTAGTCATACATTACAGAATAGTTTAAAAATGCCTAAAGGCAACCATCCATTTCTGGGAAGCAAGCATTAGTAATTTTTAATTCATACTGCAGAATTTTTAATTATTAATTTACTATACCTATATTTGAGTTTTTCTTTCTTACCTTTAGCTCTTCCATATTTTTAAGCATTTCACTCAGGAACTTGTAATAATCCCCAGATCTTGTTAGAAGTTCAATATAGCGTGTGTTAATATCTGCAGACTAAAACATAAAAACAAGCTGTTTAAGAAATATTTTGAAGCATTTTTGTAAATACATTCTGTTTTTTAACAGTCTCATATAGTATTCCACATATGCAGCAGTATACAGTATTTTGTTACAATCTACAGAATACTGAAACAGTACTAGATAAAAAATAAATATCATTGGAAATTTTTAGATAATATAGCAGAAATAGGTCATCTTTTGTCTTGAAAACTGTGATAACAGGATTCAATAAGACTCTTTGAAAAGTTTATGAGAATCCTACATGAAAGAATTGAATCCTACATGAAAGAATTGAATCTAGTAGGGCTGTCACATTTATTTCTGAATATAAATTCTTAAAATTTTGGCCATTTTCACAAGGTGAGCTGCCCTGCAGGGCTCCATTGCAGCGTTGTTCCATCCCCCAATGAATTCTAAATGGTAAAAGGCTGTATGGCTGTCTGTAATCTAGCAACTCTTGCCGCCAGGAAGTGTGCTTTTGAAGGCTGATTTATAATCACACAGATGTGAATTTCAGATTCTACGTGTAAACTAAAGTGATCACAGGAAAATCAACGAATTGTGCACTTTCAGAGTCTTATTTCGCCAGTTACATACAATGGATATTGCCCTGGCCAAGTTACCGATGATTAGTTGAACACATTGCATTCAGCCACTAACCACTTTTTTGCTTATTCCTTGGGTTACAAGAAGCTTAGTACTATTGTTATTATTAATGCTAGATAAAAACTAATAATCTAACTTGCTTGACTGTTGATAGAATTACTACACCAGGTTATGTAGGAGAAAACCAAAGGGGCAGAAAACATAAGCAGTCCCAAAATGCTTTATGAAGAGACACGCTTTTAACACGCACTTGGCATAACCACCCAAAAGCTGAATTGTTCACATTCATTCTTCATTAGGCAGTGCACAAACTATAAGCACAAATTTAATGGGTGTGGTGTTCAGTTTCATCCAAAGACAGCCAACATTTAAAATTTGGATCTCGTCTTATTTACCATCAAAACAGTTGAAGCAAAACAAAAAAAAAAAAACACAAAATAAAACAGTAAAATCCTTAATAAATTAAAATGATGAGATATGGTGTTAATATTGTTTTTTTGGATTGTTAATTTACATTGATGTGTTAGTAGTGCAATGAACCAAACAGTGATCAACACAAATGTATTAAAGTTAAGTCAATATTGTAAAAACAGCAAGTTAATACTGCTCATGTTACTGTCATATGGGATTCTGCATGCATGTAGTAACAGAATTTCTAAATATTATGCATTCTCACAAATATATTTCTTAATATGAAGCATTAAAATCTCAATTGCTGGTTCAGATGACAGCCTGAGTAATTAACCTCAAGTTTAGTATTCTTCTTTTATAGAAAGCACTTTACTGTAAGAAACAAAATGCTGCTTTTAATGGGGACATTTTTGCTTGTGCAGGCAATAGCAATATCTAGTGGACAGTTTAATAAATTAGGGTGGATAATCTCAAAATGAGAAACTGTTTCATGTTTTTATTTAAACGCATGTGACATTTTATACCAAAGGCATTAATGAAAAATATGGCACACATTATCCATTGCCATTCCTACTGTGAACAATACATCGGAATACAAATTGACATAGGCTATAAATTATTTTAAAAGCAGTCAGTTACCTCTTGTAATATCACTGTTGATGGGGACTGAACCATGGTCTTTTTAATTGGGATGTTTAACAAAGTTTCCAGACCTGCACTGTATGAAGCTAACTGGAGTTCATAATCCTAAAAAATAAAAATTACAATTTATTATTGTAACAAATAATCATAGTAATGTTAGTATTATAACATTACTGTTTTGTGGTATGTATCAAAAATATTTATTGATCTAACTAAGATGCAAGTTAAGGATTTTAGCAAATTTACATAAGAGTGATTACAGTTTAAAAAATCTGTATGAAAAATTTAAAAAGTACAAAATATACCTTGATGGCGCTGGATCCTAATTCAGCACTCCTCTGGACTTCATCTACTTTGTCTCTTCTTCCTATAATCTCAGTATGCAGACTCTGGTAAATGAAAATAATAAACCATATGTAAAGAACACTCAAGTAACAAAACTGATTTAATAGTAAATTCATTGTGTAGGAAGTAGGCCATTAAATGCCACCATTATATTTTTGTTTCAGTGCATTTTACAGCCTCTAGGTTGTAAAAACAATTGCATAAATATACAAAGTTTTGCTTTTGACTGTTTATCCACAGAACAATATAAGACCACAGCAGCAATTGTGAGTTCATTTACAGTCACCCCTCTTTATCTGATTCTAATCTGTTCCTAATAAAAGGTCGGAAAAAAAATTCCCATCATTTGAAATGGGAACACCAGAAAACCCCTGACCAATTTCCCCAAATATCACTTAAATACTTTTAAACAACTACAGTATTTAACCAGAACACTTTGCTTTTCAACAACATAAAACAATTAATCAAGTAACTAAATAAGAAACCTTTAATGAGGTCATGTGAATGTTTCTGCACATTACTTTATGTTTGGGGTAAAAGAGAGAAAGTGGGCTTTCACCATTCTTGTGTAGAGGAAGAACTCACCTTCTAGGCCGACCTACATAGATGTCTCATTTCACAGCTAAATGTAATTATGGAATTTATGCAAAAAATGCAAATGTTAATAAATTGTACTGATAAGATCATTTTAAACTCCCAAGTGAACCAAACAATGGTTAACTGTTTACATTCCTTGAATTTGATAAAATGTTATGACATATTTTTCACACTAAACAGTCAGTCAGTCATTTTCCAACCCGCTACATCCTAACACAAGGTCATGGAGGTCCGCTGGAGCCAAACCCAGCCAGCACAGGGCGCAAGGCAGGAACACACCCCGGGTAGGGCGGCAGCCACCGCAATCACACTAAACAAACAAAAAAAATAAATAAAACCAAAACATTTTGGCTATATAAATCCAGTATTTGAATAACTCCTGTACCAAGCACCACACTGTAGGAAAAATGTATGTACTGTATTAAAATAATATAATTATGGGCAGTGTATACAAAGAGTCCGCTGCCTATCTGAACCTCTCAAAACATATCTTGAAACCCTTACAACGTTGTGATGTAGCTCATAAAAGTATATATCAAGTTATAAAACCTAAACGTGGCGTAAAGCCACACACATTTTCATGCTAGCTCAAACCCTGGTGTACGCAAGTTCTCTGCTCGGTTTTGCAAACTGCCGCACCCAGCGTCAAAGCAGTGCTTTTGCTTCAGTGTGGTTTCCCTTTCTTTTTAGATCTACATCCCTGAAGCGGCTTTATCATATACACTGAAATTAACCACATATTGTTTATTAGTTTAAGGCATCTGATTGTAATTAACAATATAATGGACCACGGAATAACAAAACTATTCCAAATACCACAGGTGCTTTAGCGTTGTTATTCTCACTGCACCTTCCTTCTTTATCTTTTAGCTGCTTCCATTAGGGGTTGCCACAGCGGATCATCCTTTTCCATATTACTCTCACTGCACCACGCAGAGTATTTATATCACTGTATCTGAGTGTAATCACTGCTCTACAGCAGCTGATCAGAAAGAGAATTATCAGTATACAGCATCTAGCACACGCTGCCTCAGCCATTCTGCCTATTTGAACTGCTCTCATACAGCAAATGATTCAGAGCCTTTCCTGTACTGACCTCGTGGTTCAGAAACAGTTTCATCCCAAGAACTATAAACGCGCTCTGTTTGTACTTATAAGTACAATTACCTCATTGTAAACTTTTGATACAGTTATAATATTTCACAACCTGTGCTACTTTATAAAGCACATATTTACATATGATGACAATATCATTTTTAAGATGAAATACAGCAAAATATGTTTATTACATTATACAGATAAAATGCTAACATCATTTAAATAATCTATATTTTTAACAATTAAACATGTGAGGACACGGTGTTGCATCGCTAGCAAGGAGCTGGTGCCCTGTTCAGGGATTGTTCCTGCCTTGTGCTGTATTCTTGCTGGGGCTGCCGTGACACTGGAAGGATAGATGGAATAGAATAATTAAACATGTACTACAAAGATATTTCAACGTTCCTGAATAGTTTTGAAGAATTTGAGTTCTAAGCTTACAGATGGCTTAATGCCTATTACTGAGCTGATTGTGTGATGACTGGGTACTTGAAGAAAGAAAAGGAAGTACAGGAATCTAGTATGTTTGAAAGAGACAGCACTACTGCAATAAATTATTTCATTGAAGGTCGCGACGGTACAGCAAGCACCTTGCGGGAGGCAGGAATAATCTCTGGATGGGGCCAGTTCGTCACTATCACTGTGCCACTGTATTCAAATGTTTAATACATGCTTTAATTGATATGATATGAATACTGAAATTATATCAAGTATACATCTCTTTATTTAAATTATTCATAGAACTGTAATATCACGAATGTAATGGATTCTGTGTCCTATTAGAGGAAGTGAAAGCCCATTTAAGAAGCACGTAGTGATTCACACACATGGAACACATAGAAGAACACATATAAAGCATTTAATGTGCTACTTTAGCAAAGATGGGACTTGAGAAACTAGTAAATTAAACGATGTTAAGATGAAGTTTATGATGTTCTAATTTAATGACAAAATAAACTATGTGACTAAAGTGGAAATTTCGAGATTAGAGTTGACATTTCGAGCTTTTTTCCCCACGGTGTCCCTATTTTTTTTTTTCTTTTTCCTCTACCCTAATAAGCTTTCATATGACACTCAGACGGTGAGCTACGACTGGCCTTTTCATGGCGACTTTGATATCTGATAATTTCTTTTTATTTCAAGCATTGTGTGACTTTGTGAACTTGAGCTTTCCAGTTTCTCTGACACTCTATGTCACTCGATCAACTTCCTTTTGTTGTTTATACCACTGTTTAAACCAACAAATAGTACATTTTTCCTTGCCTCCCTTGGTATTCGCTGAAATTCTTCTATATTCTATTCTATAAAAAGTTCTGCAGAGAACAAATTAAATACAAAAACAAAAGCATCATGCAAGTAAACAAGCTATAACGAGCAATGCAAAAGAATGACAAAATAGTCATGTGATTACTCTGAAACTGTTGGGGTCAGAGCCCTGATATAGGTCTTTATCAAAAGCTTCTGATTTGATATTTTCTAGAAATTCTAAAACATTTAGGCAGCAGCTTTGGCAAAGTAACCAGTTGTTCATATATAAAATGCTACTTGTAAGCTACTAGGACTTGAACCCTGATCTTAGTCTTAATCAAAAGATTATGATCTGATTTGTTCTAGAAATAAAAAAATGTCTGGTAGCAGCAACCTCAGCAATTTAATCTGTGTTTATTACAGTATAGTGATCGATATAGCAAGTGACAAGGAAGAAAGAGAAAGAACAGCAGTGACAATAATATGGTGAATAACGCTGTAATCGGAAGAAACACAAATAAGAGCAGCAACATCTGCTGAGCATCAAGCACATTACATAAGTGATGCAGAACAAGAAAAATAAGCAGATGAAACACTGATGTTCTTGAAATTCAAAAATATTACATTGTGTCAATCTGGCAGAAAAATGAACTGTAATAAAAGCATGGCTCCCTCATGCCCATTTACTGATAAACTTCCATGATATGGTACATATGTGTTCAGAATTCATAATCACATTTAAATATTGTGCTTATTGATCATCAAACATCAAACTTTATAAAATGTCAATAAAGGACGTTTATGACAAGATGCATGTGTTCATGTGTTCCTTAGAGCAAAGTGATCGACTGACCAAATAACATGCAGAAAGAAAAAAGAAGCAGTGAAATCAGAAGAAGTACACAAGAAGTAAGGCATTTTATTTTAAGACGGTGGGTCCCTAGTGAATGATTAAAAATGATGTTCACTGGTTGACATAGCCAGTAAAAACACTTCACTGAATGTAACATCCTTGTTGTACTATACTACATCATACTTACATCAGTAGGTACTTAGCTCTGACCTGTTCATCTGTTGCAACAGATGCATCAGAATATGCTGGACAGCATCATGATAGATCCCCACTCTGGACTACCAAGATCATAGAAAAGGCAGTTTATATTATATATATAATTTCAGGTTGAATGTATAACAGAGGAATTTTGAGAAACTTGAAAACACCGCACATTGCATTAGTTCAATCAAAAAAAAATGTTTTGCTGCTGATTTTTGTATACTCAGCATCTGATGCTTCTTTTTTCAGTGCACATCAATAGTTGACCAGCATTGGTGGATTCTATTTAAAACCATATTTTTCATCATTGCAATGTCCTGAAATATTTCACCATGTTTGTCATTGATTGCACCAAGATAGCAGGGAAGAAATCCATGTGTAAATGCAGAAAATGAATCTTTAGCAACAGCTTCCACTTCATGATTTTGTATGCTTGGTGCATGTTTTCAACCAGCTGAATGCAGTCTGACGCTCTGTAGTTGCCAAGAAAATTCTTAACAACATCCTTGAATGCCTTCCTTGCAATTTCTTCTGGTGTCATTAGAACATCTTTGATCCATTTGTCACTGATAAAATGTCTGATTTGTGGACAAACAAAAATGTCTTCCTTGGCCTTAGTTATTGATAAAAACAATCTTTCTCAAATATCAAAATTCTTCACCTTCCTTGTTTATTGCTTTTGTTGAATTTTTCATCAGTCCAAGTTTTATATGAAGAGAAGGCAAAAACATCTTTGTTGGGTTGGTGTTAGGGTCCACAGCTCACTGAGCACAGGCCATTTTTAATAAATAATCGATGTGCTCGCGGCTTAGCGAGGGACGTTGGGCCATAGTGGGCCGCGGGGACGATCCGTAGGGTGTGGGCGTTTCTCACCTAGTGCACAGGTGAGGAACTGCCCACATTCATGATTGTCCCGTGGCTAATGCTGCAGCTGCGGTGGCCCTCGTCATTTTTAAAAGAAGCGAGTCGGTTTTAAGGGAGGAAAAAGTGAGAGAGAAAGGAAAGGAAAGGAGAGGACGGAGGTTACCGGGAGCAGGAGAGGAAGAAGACGGTGCGTGAGTGTGGTGAGCGCGATCGGCGCCGTGGACAGCTGCGTGGAAGCTGGGTGTTAGGCCGACACCCAGGCGTTTGTGTTGATGTCGCTCCCGCTGAGCGATCAGGTAGCGGGAGTGACCAGGGAAGGCGACTGGCCGCATGAAGGCCATGGAAAGGCAGCGGAAGTCGGGAGACTTGGTGGTGGGAATCCCCAACGTGAGCGACCTGGCCGTTGTGGGAAACCAAGGTCTCCGGGACTGGGATGAGTGCCATACCGAGCCAGGGATCGGGAGGTCTCCAGTCTCATGCGTGTGTTTCAGGAGGGCAGCTGCAGAGAGCGTCTTGCCTGCTGCTTGGCCCAAACGGGATAAGCAGGTGAGACGCTAACAGAAGAGCACCGGATTTGTTGTTGGTTTTTAAGACTGCTTCCAAAAGAAGGTTTTAACCTCTCGTTTTTAAGGATGTGTTTGTTTTTCTATTTATTGATTTTTAACCTCCACGTGTTCTTTTTATGGATTATTTATTTAATGAACATTGAAACTGCACTATTTATTTGAACACTGTTTTTGTTTTGATGGACAGTTTTAAATAAAAGCACTATTGCACTTTTTGCACCACCCCTTGCTCAATTGTTTATTTGCCTTCACTGACTAGCTCACTCGGTTTCATTATCGACGTGTGGGGTTGAGTGCTTCCAATAGCAAAGGGAGTGTGGAGCCTGAACCCACATCGTCACACTGGGTTAAAAGTGGTTCATGTGTCACGTGTTTGTGGTCTGGAACCAAAGACTTATGGAGTGGCTGTCCATCCATCCCTCTTCCACTTATCTGAGGTCGTGTCGCTGGGGCAGCAGCTTGAGCAGAGATGCCCAGACTTCCCTCTCCCGGCCACTTCTTCTAGCTCTTCATAGTCCTGGGCCTTCCCGGGCCTCCACCCAGTTGCATGTGCCGGAACACCTGCCAGGGAGGTGTCCAGGAGGCATCTGACTCTTTTATCTGACTCCTCTCGATGCGGAGGAGCAGCGGCTCTACTCTGAGCCCCTTCCGGATGACTGAGCTTCTCACCCTATCTATAAGGGAAAGCCCAGAAACCCTGCAGAGGAAACTCATTTCAGCCGCTTGTATTCGCAATCTCTTTTTTCGGTCACTACCCATAGCTCATGACCATAGGTGAGGGTAGGAACGTAGATCGACTGGTAAATTGAGAGCTTTGCCTTATGGCTCAGCTTCTTTTCCCACAACAGACCGATGCAGAGCCCGCATCACTGGGGACGTTGCACCGATCCGCCTGTCGATTTAACGCCCATTCTTCTCTCACTCGTGAACAAGACCCCGAGATCTTGAACTCCTCCACTTGGGGCAGGATCTCGCTTCCAACCCTGAGAGGGCACTCCACCCTTTTCCGCTAAGGACCATGGTCTCGGATTTGAAGGTGCTGATTCCCATCACAGCCACTTCACACTCAGCTGCGAACCGATACAGAGAGAGCTGAAGATCATGGCCTGATGAAGCAAACAGGACAACATCATCTGCAAAAGCAGTGACCCAATCCTGAGTCCACCAAAACGATCCCCTTAACACCATGGCTGCGCCTAGAAATTCTGTCCATAAAAGTTATGAACAGAATCGGTGACAAAGGGCAGCCCTAGTGGAGTCCAACTCTCATTGGAAACGGGTTTGACTTACTGCTGGAAATACGGACCAAGCTCTGGTACCGGTTGTACAGGGACCGAACAGCCCTTATCAGGTGGTCTGGTACCCCATACTCCTGGAGCACCCCACAGGATTCCCTGAGGGACACGGTCGAAAGTCTTTTCCAAGTGGAGGAGTGGATGGAGTGGCCATCTCTTGTTAATGTAATGAGACTGTGTAGCATGGCTGTCCTATTTGCAAATGAAACAACAGTGCTTGGTATATTCAAGATGCATTACTAGTAGGAGTGTCACTAAATTTATGTCACCACAGATGCTCTAGTAATATTTGTTGTACTGTGTAAGTATATGTAGGAGTGGAAATCACAAAAGCTAGTTATTGCAATAAAACAGTATGTTAAAATTTTAAGGTGATTTTTGTTTTCAGCTGGCTAAAATCCATAAGAAACATCCAGAAGTGTTCAAAAAACAAAATCTTTGTTGTCCAGTGTAATTAGGCCAAAACACTGAATTAAAAATCATAGTAAAAAGGAGAAATTACAATATTTTTTTACTGGGAAGCTAACAAACAGAAACATACAAAGTTTGTAAGTTAGATAACCATAAAGTCCACGACTCAGAAACTTTATACGGTTACGCCACTGATGCCACAACTAACTCCCAATAATCCCTACACAGTAACACCTTGACAACAATAACCAAAACCACCCTACAATGCAGTACTTAAAGAAAAACAATCATTGGTGTCACTGTAAAATGTGATTTATTTTTAACTGCTTTAAAATTGGTGAAATCCAGAAAAATTACAGGAATGATTCAACAACCCAAAACATTTATAAAAGGACATTAAGTGTCTAAAAGATGCAAGAATTTGAAAAAAAAAGAAAAGAAATTAAAATATAGTGAAAACATGTTGGTACGAGGAGTTTGTATGTTCTCCCCATGTCTGCATGGGTTTCCTCCGGCGCTCGTTTCCTCCCAAAATCCAAAGACATGCAGGTTAGGTGGATTGGTGATTCTAAATTGGCCCTAGTGTGTGCTTGGGTATGTGGGTATGTTTGTGTGTGTCCTGCGGTGGGTTGGCACCCTGCCCAGAATTGGTTCCTGCCTTGTGCCCTGTGTTGGCTGGGATTGAATCCAGCAGACCCCGTGACCCTGTGTTCGATTCAGCGGGTTGGAAGATGGATGGATGTTGGTACGAATAGTAACACCTTAATGAGGAAATGTACAACAAGTATTACAGTACCTTCTGATCGTTAAGATTTTCAATAAGAGCTTTTGAGTCGCCAAATGAAGCTGACATTAGGGAATCTTGACGCTGCTTTGTAACATTTATCCAATTATTAACCGCATCCTTGTTATCACGGTAGTATTTCAGCTGCTTCAACTGCTTCTCTAAGTCCCAAAGCCTTTAAAAATAATTATATATATTATTTTATTTTTCAACATAGTCAAAAATGATAATTTAACAGAAATTCAAACCCTTAGTGTGTCAACATTTCAACTTCAGTTTTATCTTTGCCTACATCTGTCCTCACAGTTTCAATGGCAGGTGTTCAGTTCCAAGCCGTGTTATTGTCTGCATTTAATGTTAACGTATTTCCACTGTCCACAATAGCATTACATATTCTGGATTTTTCATATATAGCAAAGGGACATGTGTTTGATTTATTGGTAAATTGTCCTAGTAAGAGTCGGCATCTAATAGACATGTATTCCCATCCAGACTAGATACCCAATCCTGACAAAATATAAAAATGTTTGCAGTGGTTTACTGAATGTATCTTAATCCAAATATTGCCCCATACTTTTTAAATTTAGCTTTTTAAATATGCTCAGATGCTATTTTACTTTCATATTTGTCATGAGTCAGATAACAGAATGTTTAAATGGTGAAGATGGGATGTCACAAATGGAGTGGTATGGTTTTGTACTCTGTTGAGCAAATGGTAAGCCCAACCTACCAGACAGACAGGGTTTTTCAAGATCTATTTAAGGCAAACCAAGGCAAAGTTGGTTTCTGTATTTCACCCAATGCTGCTAATGAAGGTTTCAGATAATTGCAACAAAGAAGAATCTGTAGTCTGTTTGTCACCTAAGAGAAGGTTTATATAAAGTTAGAACTTGGTGAGGACTAAGTGACTACTACTTACATCCTAATATATAAAACAATATGCAGTCATGTGAAAAAGAAAGTACACAATCTTTCACTTCTAAGGTCGTATGTATCAGAACATCATAAAAATCACCTAGTCCTTAGCAGGCCCTAAAATTAGATAAATAAAATCTCAGATGAACAACAACACATGACATATTGCACCATGTCAATATTTAATTAAAAAATTAAGCCAAAATGCAGAAGCAGAAGGCTGCTTGACTATTAGGTCTTATGAATAGTTTCGGTATACCTACTGCATATGAAATCTAAAATATTCATTCATTTTCCACCATTTATCTGAAGCTGGGTCGTGGGGGCAACAGTCTTAGCAGTGAGATCCAAACATACTTTTCCTAAGCCATGCTTACCAACTCATATTGTGAGACCCCAGGCCATCTGGGAGATATAATCCTCCCAGCCAACCCTAGAAGATCACAGCACATTTTTTCAAAACAAGACAAAATGAAAGGGATTTAAAACTTGCCTGCTGTCAATCTGGGTTTGAATCCTTTGCCAGCGGTCAGACATTTGGCCCACCTTCTCAGTGTAATTAGAAATGTCCACATCACACTTATGAAGAGACTGATCAATCTGATTATTGTAGAAGGTAGCCTTCTGGAGATCATCATATAATGATGCAAAAATGTTTTTATTTTGATCTACTTCTGCTTTCATTTGCTGAGGAGAAAAAAGATAATATTTGAAGAACTAGCGCGTGAATTTATATATGCTATTATATTTTATTTATATGCATATGAAACTCATGCATTCATTTAATTATCTGTCTTTCAAACACATTTCATGTTGATAGATAACAGATGACCACTAATTCTTCAACACATTTACTTTGCATTAATGTACAAGTATATAATGATATATTATTTTTTCCTAATGAGCTTGTAATCTTTTAAAATAAAAAAGGTGTATGCTAGCAACTGCATTATGCAGAAAATGGATAGATTTTTAATATTGTGGTCCCCGCCGGGACGCCAGGAGGAGGAGAGGAGGGCTTGTGCCTCCTCCAGACCGCGAGGCGTCCGTCCTGGTTATATAGGGGACCACAGGTACAGGGCTTGGAAGCCCAGCCCTGTAGGGACCCGTGGTCACCGCCAGGCGGCGCCCCGATGCCGGTTTACCCCGTGTGGTCTTTGGCCGGGCGCTTGGAAGACCGGAGGAGGCGTGTACCTCCTCCAGACTGAGTGGGGGCGCCCGTCCTGGTTAGGCAGGGGGCCTCGGGTACAGGGCTTGCCTAATTATCCCGGGAGCCGGGAGCCCGGCACTTCCGCCACACCAGGAAGTGCTGCGGGGAAGACTTTGTGTGGCGCCCGGAGAGCCGCCAGGAAAGCAGCCGACACTTCCGCCACGCTGGGGCGTGGTTAAGGAGAAGAGGCCGGAAACACCTGGGGCTCATCCGGGGCATTATTTAAGGGGCCGCCTCCCTCCAGTCATTGGTGGAAGTCGGGAGGCAGAAGACGGACCTGGAGAAAGGACTGGAGGTGGCCAGAGGAAAGGCACAGTGACTGTGGGCCCTGGACTTTTGGGGGATTCGGTGCTGAAGGCACTGGGGTTTCGTGAGTGCACGTGACTTAATAACTTGTATATAGTGTATATAATAAACAGTGTGTGGAAGCAAAATATGTCGTCCGTCTGTCTGTGCTGGGGCCAGCGTTCACAATATCTAAGGAACATGTCTAGGAGAGCACAACTTTGAAAACAGTCTATAAAAATATCTGTGATCTGCTATCATATAATAAAGTGGTTGCCATAAATATGTAAGAATGAACAAAGCAAAAACAAACTGGTGACAACCAGAAACAACTAAAAGGTTCATTCTAAAATCTGGGGTTACTTGTGGAATAGCCTGATGTGGTACACAAGGTACTGAAATTGCTTGTCCTCTGTCTTGATATATCTTTTGACCATATAGTTATAACAATGAAGAATGAACCAACTACCAAGCACATGAAATGTGTAAACAGATTTCTACTAATTTTGGAGATTATACTTCTCTGAGGTTTCTGAACTCTTTTGGGACCCCTCCCACCCAACAGGATGACACAACGAAATGTGTCCCAAAGTGTGATTGCAGTGTCTGTAGAAGATTGCTTGTCCATTGTCGAGACAGCCACAGGCTCACAGTGGTGGAGCGGCGCGCCAAGGAAGCAAATCGATTGCGGTCACGATATAAGTGCCTATCGTTGATGGGTGATGCAAGGAACATTATAAATGGAACAGTATTACTTGGCCACTAACCTGGCCGCAACCATGCCTGGCTGCTGTGTCTGTGTATAGGAGAGTGGTAGATCCCGCTACAATAAATAACTGTATTGTTCCTGTTTTAAGCTGAGTAAAGCTGGTTTTGCTATAGTACTGAGACTCAGCCTCATGTTTTGGCGTGCAAGACAGTGACTTACACATCACACTTGTTAATTGGTAGTCATCCCTCATTCTCGTACTGGTGTCCAATTACAGCTCAAACTTCACTAGTCCCAATGACTGTTAATACGAAGAATGGGCGTATGTAGATATTGATATATGTCCTAGCAGGTTTTCCCACTCTCAGTTTTATGTTGAATGCTCATGGGTAAACAATGGTAAAGAACAATTTATTCCCCATCCTTAACATAACTAAAATATAGTAAACCAGAAGTGGCTGTGGTAACCTGCATTACTTGGTACACTACAAATCTTCCACAATTTATGTATGCCTTCATTAATATTTTAAAGAAATATTAATACTCAAGGTAAAAGTAAGAAATTGACCTATGTGCACATCAGACTTCAAAAAGATATGTGGTATACCATATGAAAACTTTTTATTCTGTATTTCTTCCAAGAATTACTTCTGATTCCATTTTTAAATAGTAAAATACTTACAAAGCTTGTGACCCATGTAAACAGTGGGTACTCAAAGTATTTAGAATGTAAAAGTAGTCATGGTCTTATATGAAGTTTATAGTGTATGTTTTGAATATTAACTGTCTCTTATTTGCCTGGAAAAAATATTGAGAATCAATGGTACAACTAGAATTTGATGGGTGCGAGTGCAAAAAAATGTGAAATTAAAGTTCCCTACCAAGAATGAGATAAGTCAGGCATATAAGCTACATAAAAGTTCAATAGTCAAAATTAAGCTTAATGGAGCTGTTGGAATGATAACACCATTAAGATTTTCCTCCTGATATTAAGTACACATGTTAATCAAAAAAGCCTTGGAAAACAATAGCCATGCAGCACTCCCATGTGCCCACATGAACCCTAGTATAAATGCTCCACCCACACTGCCTGTAGTTACACTACTGTGTAAAACCTTGAAACAGTCTGTTCTTCTTCTAATAATGCACTGTTTAATTTGAGATCTCTTAATGGCAAAGCATTGGTGCTGTCAGAATTCATCACGGACACCAAACTTGATATACTGTGTCTAACAGAGACTTGGCAAAACCGAACAAATTTACGTCACTCATGGAGGTGACTCCACCTGGATTCAATTTCCACACAGAGCCCGCAGCTCAAGACAAGGAGGTGGACTTGCAGTAATTGTCAGAGTAGACTTAAACATCAAACGAATCCCAATTGATTGTCCACTGTCTTTTGAGTGCCTGGCTCTTAAACTAATAACGGAACAGGTCCTGTCTCACTCATTGTTCTTTATCATCCTCCAAAATACAATGCATCCTTCCTATCTGATCTGATTGAACTTTTAACCCACCTAAGCTCTTATTCTCAGAGAATTATCCTTCTTGGTGATTTCAACATCCATATTGACATTACTACATCTAAACTTACTGGACTGTTTTCACTTGACACAACATGTTGGTTTTCCCACCCACTCTGGTGGTCATATATTGGATCTGATCTGCACTTCTGGACTATCTGTTGCCAACATCTACAGCACTGATTTGGCACTCTCTGACCATAAAGCAGTACTTTTTCAGTCTCATTATCTCTCGCTCCTCTTACCTGTAAACAACAAATTTCTTACAGAAACCTTAAAAATATCTGTCCCTCTGTTCCTTTCTGATCTTTTACTGTCTGCACCTATTCCATCAACACTAGATAGTCTTGTTGACCACTATAACTCAGCCCTTCATTCAGCATTAGATAAAACAGCTCCTTTAAAACATAAGGAGGTTTCCTTTAAGCGTTCAGCTCCTTGGTATAATTCAGAATTGCGATCTATGAAAGCAGCTGGCCGACGCCTTGAGAGAATGTCACGTAAGACTGGCCTCACTGTTCACATCAAGGCTTTCTCTGACCACCAAAGAGCTTACAGAGAAGCACTAACTGCTGCCAAGAACACCCATTATGGCAGAATAATAGAAAGTGGCCACGATAACCCAAGGGTTTTGTTTTCTGTAGTTAATAAACTACTCAAACCCGCATCTGGCCCAACTACCTCTTCTACTGAAGTCTGTGAGGAATTCCTCCACTTTTTCCATAACAAAATTAAAGATCTAAATAATTCAACTAACATAAATACATCATCTGTTTATATCTCTCCTTGTTTTCCCACTCCATCCAGCTCCTTCTCTAAGTTCTCACCAGTCACATCTGCGTTTGTTAATAACCTGCTTTGTAAGATGAGACTGACTACTTGTGTACTGGACCCCATCCCCAGCACACTACTTAAATCCTGCCTTCATGCCATAATCCCGACTGTTACAACAATAATAAACTCATCCCTTGACACTGGCTCTGTGCTGATCACTTTTAAAAACGCTTCTGTAACCCCAATGTTAAAAAAGTCTGGTCTTGATGCTGACAATTTTAACAACTTTTGGCCTATTTCCCACTTACCTTTTCTGTCAAAAGATCTTGAGCGTGTTGTAGCTTCCCAGCTCACCAATTACTTAACCTAATAATTTGATGGAACCCTTTCAATCTGGTTTCAGGCCAGCACAGCTGTGAAACTGCTCTGCTACGGGTAACCAATGATTTGCTTATGGCAGCAGACTCTGGACAAACCAGCATATTAATTCTATTAGACCTCAGTGCAGCATTTGACACTGTCAGACATGACATTCTACTGTCCAGAATGGAGAACATGCTGGGTATCTCTGGCACTGCCCTCCAGTGGTTCAAGTCCTATCTGACTGATAGGCAAGAGTTTGTTAGTCTTGGCAACAGCAGATCCAGCTCAGCAACAGTCACACAAGGAGTTCCTCAGGGCTCTGTTCTTGGCCCTCTTCTCTTCTGTATTTATATGCTTCCCTTGGCCATATTATTTGTAGCTATGGACTGGGCTATCATTTTATGCAGATGATACTCAACTCTACTTCAATGTTAAAAGTGGAACTTCATCAGAGCTTTCTCAGCTCACAACCTGCCTTAGTGAAATTAAAACCTGGATGGAGCAGAACTCTTTAAAATTAAATTGCAACAAAACTGAACTCCTGCAAATTGGGACTAAAATGCAACTTAATAAAATGAGCTCCTTCCCAGTCCATCTTGGCAGTGATCTCATCAGACCTGCCTCTACTGCAAAGAATCTTGGTGTCATTTTTTGATTCCTTCCTTTCTTATTCCCCACATAAATCACATTAAGAAACTTTCTTACTTTCACCTCCGTAACATATCACGTGTTCGCTCCTTCCTCTCCTTTTCTAATGCTGAGAAACTTGTCCATGCTTTTATCACATCCCGCATCGATTATTGTACCTTACTCCTTGGCAGGTGCCCTTCTAATCTTATATCACAGCTCCAGCTTATTCAAAACTCGGCTGCAAGAGTCCTTACGAACCAGCAGCAGTGAGCACATCACACCCATCCTGCTCGCCTTCACTGGCTCCCTGTGTCTTACAGAATCGAATATAAAATTCTACTAATAACCTACAAAGCCTTAAACGACCTTGTGCCAAACTACATCAGTGACCTTCTCCATCACTATGTGCCTGTCCGCCCACTAAGGTCCTCTGATTCTGGCAATCTTGTTGTGCCCCACACTAATCTACACTCCATGGGTGACAGGGCCTTCAGCTGTATAGTGCCCAGACTCTGGAATGACCTACCGAAATTAATCAGATCAGCTGACTCCATGAATTCTTTTAAAAAACAACTCAAAACTCATCTGTTCAGGAAGGCTTTTAGCTACTTGACTTTATCACCCTTCTCTCAGTTTACCTCTATGTCAAGATGCTCATGTAACCAATGTGTGTGTGCTAGACCATCAGTTATGTTGTCTGTTAGGCTTTTTCTCTGAATTTACTGTCTTAATCTTCTTTATTTATCTGGTTTGTACAATGCTATATACTGTATGTCCTACCATTCTTTCTTAAATTGTATAAGTGCCTTGAGCAAGGGAAAGGCTAATAAATAAAATGTATTATTATTATTATTATAGAAAAGTAACAATATCCAGCATATTCAGTAAATGATTGCAGGATTTATGAGATTCAGTATATTTAGCTCACACCTTTAACCAAAACAACCTTAAAAGTTAGTATTTTTACATTACAAAAGCAAGAGGGTTTGGTTGACTTGCTTAAGATTACAAGGCGAGAAAGAGCTGGGAACTGAATCAGCAGCCTTGTGGTTTTAAGGTTAACTGCCTTAGCTGACACTGCACATTAAATATAAGGAGAAGAAATGCCTACAGTATATGTGCTTGCTGTTACTATAATGACTTACCAAGTACACATGTGTTGCCTTTTTAGTTTGCACATATAAATGATTAGTCATGTTGCAACCCTGCAAGAAACTAACAGAGCCTAAAATAATTCTAACATATGTACTAATCACCATGTTTTTATTTTTCTCTAGGAGCAAAAGGTTTAACCAGGCGTAGGATCTTCATTCACTGCCTTTTAAAACAATTTTTTATATGAAGCACCGATAAAAGGAGCACATGTCACCATTAGTTAGTCATTAACCCAAATAGATTTTCACCAACATAGCTTCATTTACCTTTAATGCACTCCTGTAGGCTTCTACTTTCTCAGGATCAAGTGAAATGGTCTCCTCTTCAGTAAGCCTGGCTTCATATAATTTGATTGTATCTTCTGCCATAGCAATGTGTTGAAGCAAACTTCTAAGGGCCTTCAGCCTGAAAAAGACAGAGTTGAAGGGCAGCATATGCTGTAGTGCTATACCTTAATACAATCATTTGTCTAGATAGTGTAAAGTGGCTGACTTATTATCCAAAATGCGTCAGCTTGGTAGAATGTACTGTTATCGCTTCTATGTAGTTGTCTGTCCATACACATTTTGTCAGTGCCAGAAGATTGTAAAAGAAACTTTAACATCAGCAGTCTGATTATAGATCCCACATGTTTGTAAATAACAATATAAATTTCTCATTTTATTTAATACAGTTCTTATTGTTTTGCTACATCATCGTGCAATTACAACATGAACATGTATAAACACAGCATTTTGATTATTTGATGTCATCAGATTCTTTAATGCATTATTTCTAAATTTCACATTATTTCAGTTTGGAATTATCTTTTGATTATGTGCATTTGTTAATTCCATATATTTTGTGAATCTGATGGACTCGCTACAAATATCAGCTTGAGAATTTTAATAAATTATAATGGGAATGAATAGCTCATTTAATATGAAAAATCACTGCAAGTGCCTTTTATTTCCATCAGGTTAAATTTTTACAAT
This sequence comes from Polypterus senegalus, assembly GCF_016835505.1. Taxonomy (NCBI): domain Eukaryota; kingdom Metazoa; phylum Chordata; class Cladistia; order Polypteriformes; family Polypteridae; genus Polypterus; species Polypterus senegalus. The sequence goes on along the minus strand of NC_053158.1, from coordinate 133,203,834 downwards.
GTTTATGTAATGTGTTTGCTATCCATTGATATTTTCTTGTTTATTTTAGATTCATAACAGATCACACACTTTAGAAATACTTATTTTAAAATGACAAACAAAGTCGAGGTGTGGCAGAAAAGTAATGAGACTAATTTTTATTTTTTCAAACATCAATGTTATCCCCTTCAAAGTAGTTCTCTTTTTGGGCAGCTACACACCGATGGAGACGTTGCTCCCACTGTTGGTAGCAGCGCTGGAAGTCTTCAACCGGTATGGTCTTCAGCATGTCCATTACACTCTTTTGGATGTTTTCTAAAGTCCCGAAATGACGTCCTTTGAGGACATTTTCAGTTTATGAAAAGGAGAAAGTCACACGGACTGAGGTCAGGTGAATAAGGGGCTGGGGAACCACAGGAATGCCTTTTGAGGTTAAAAATTCTGCTCAATTGTGAGGTTTTCAGCACCATTTTGGCACAGACCTTTCGCATGTGCAAATATTCAGTCAAAATTTGATGACGGTAAATCTGTTCAAATTTAATTGTTCACTCAACATTCTTAATGTTAAACGACGGTCTGATCTCACAAGAGTGTTCACACGTTCAATGTTTTCATTGGTTTTCGAAGTTGAAGTCCTCCCTGAACGGTGTTCATCTTCAACGTGTTTTCTGCCTTCCAAAAATGATTTGTGCCAGCGAAAAACTTGAGCTTGGGATAAAGAATGTTCCACATAGGAACACTTGCCAATTCTCCAAGCTTAACACAAAATTTAATGGCACAACGTTGCTCCAAATTCCGCTGTTCCATTTTGCATGACGCACAACCAAAAACACAACTTCGCTAATAGCAGTCACAAAAATCACGTAGTTAACGAAAGGAGTTGAAACTCGCACTGAGCTATGGGACGGTACTGATACACGTGCTCTATCAAGGACAACAGCGCAGCATTGTCAGATCGCTTGCAGTGTTGCCAGTCGCATTACTTTTCTGCCACGCCTCGTATGCATGGAATAATATTCAGGGGTGTTCAGAGACCTGGTTATCTGATTTTAAAGTTGCAGAACTTTCTAATCACTTTATCAAAGAGTTCACCTCAATTTTATTTCACATTTTTTAGCAGTGAGCCAAATTAAAAAACACCAATAATAGAATGTAATTACATGTACTAAAGGTATACATAAATCATGTTTTAAAATACATTTTACATTATCATGAGTTTGAAGTTGCTAAAATAGTTGGCTGTATCAGAACGTGATAAATTGAAGTGTACTTTCTGTGTTTTGCCAATAAATTAAATTGTCAGAGAAATATTGCTTCATTTTAATCTTTAGATAATACAGCTGTGAAGATAAGAGAAAAACTGAGTACACATTTATTCAGTATAGAATAAAAGTGTCACTGAACCATTGTTGCCGCCAAACACATATTGATTTCTCACTGTGTTTTTTGATTATTCTCTGTGTACAGTAAGTTTTTAATCAAAACACAGGTGGGAGACTGAAAGACTGCCGTTGTTTGTTGTTGGTGTTGTTTGATGCAAATATTGTGCTGATGAAACTGGGTGCAAACTTTATTTAATGCACAAATTTATTAATTTCTAAAAATTAAGAATCATTATTGCTAAACCTGAAATTCAACAGTTAGATTATATCTAGATTAATAAAAAGCAACATATATTGCATCCTTGGAACAATTAAATATATCATTATTTAAATTTTTATTTTTAAATACTTTAAATACTAGAGCGCTCCGCCTCCTGCCTGATTTGCTCGCCAGTCCCCGTGGGTGGGTGCGCTATCTTGTGGCTGAGCCTCTCAAAGGGTGCTAGGGCGCTCCTCTTTTAGAGAAAACAATTGTATTTAAAGTATATAGAAGAGTATGCTGGGCACGGGAGGAAGACGGTTGGTGCTTAGTTATTATAGATAGAAAATCAGTTACTTGGGTATTTCACTACAACTGTCTATTTTAAATACCAATGAATAACAAAACGTAGTAAAAAGTAAAAAAGTAAAATGTAATTAAAAGTAAACAATAAATGAAATTGTATTAACGCCTCCTCAAAAGAATATTATGAATTACTTTATCATCTAACTTGCATTCCTGTCCTCATATTTTTCAGGATTTTTTTCTCCTTTTCATTTATTGGGTGGTTCTTTTTTATTGATTTTTATTATATACAGCTTTTTTGTTCATTTTCTTTTCTTCAACGTTCTTTATCAGCTCTTGCCGCTCTTTTTTATTGTGATATAAAATTTGAAGTTCTTGAATAGGTCATTTGCTTTTCTGCCTTGCCATTAAGACCGACTGCATTGAAGGGCGAGCTAGTGCCAAGAATGTGACAGGGTGGTATGGAGAGAGGATGTGGGCAGTAGAAGTAACAATTGTGCAAGCAGTGTAGAGGGGAGTGGTCAAGGCTGAATATTGCGGACATAAAGAAAAACGTTTTTAATATAGAGACATCTTACTTTTTTAAAATAAATATAAATTTAAACAATTATTGAAAAAGTTTAAAAAACAAAAACAATAAAAATGTAAAAATAAATGCACACACACATACAAATGCAACAAAAATTTTATAAAACAGTTCACACAAGTACCATTCACTCAAAGCAAGCCTAGCATCTGATTCAGGCTCATAGACTCTACATCTCTCTTGTTATCAGACAGCAGCTGAAAATGTGTAAATTTGCTTGTGATTACTGGAAGAGTGTTGTATGCAGGTGCATCTCTCAAAGTAGTCACTCTTCGGACACGATATAGACACTGCATATATTATACCTTTGATACTATGTAGTAGATGTTAATTAAATATTCCATAATGAACACGGTTAATATATGTGTGATTTGAGATAAACTAAACAGAGGTTACATTCATAAAGTTGGCTTCTAGAGAGTAAATACACAACCTCTCACAGTGAAATTAAACTCACCTTATATCTACTGCCTAAATGAAACTGAAAAATATTACTTCATGCTCTCAGAAGAGCTTGCCATATTCTGCTGAGTCACCTAGATGAAATGTGTCCTTTCTGTACCATGTGAAAAAGTGTATAAATTTCATGAATACTTCAAATTGTCATATAATTGACATTTTGCCCACAATACTTTCTTTGGGCAACAAAACACATAATTATTGCAAATGCAGCAGTGCACAAACACAGCTGTGGCCGACTCCCCATGAAATATTCCCAGGAAATAATTGTTAAAACACAATGAAAGAAATAAACAGCATGCCCACTTCATGTTTATTGTTACACTCTGGTTTGCTTGAAAGTTTGCTGTGTAAAATGCAAATAATCCAAATTGAGATTGAAACAAAGTAAGTTATCATCTGTTGTTCAAACCAAGTAAATGGACTATGAATGTAAAAATGCCTGCACCTAATATCTAATTTCTAATGACAACTGTGGTGAATTCAGTGATTTGGAAAAACAGTAAATATCTTCATTGCCTTTGATGTTCTAAAACAGACCAAAATGATCATGTTAGAATATAAATTTGTGAAATGAAGCAGAACATTTCCAAAATAAAATTTGTGAATGCTGTGTTTTAAAAATTTACATTTTCTGAGATTTTTATATTGTGGTCAGGCATTATGAATTTTTATGGTACTTATTTCTCAAAATTAAATACCTTACTCATTTGTAGGTCTTCACAGAATTTAAATGACACTAGCTTTTTTAATCATTTATCTCCTTTGTCTCTTGACAAACATACCTTTCTACATATAAATTTGTAAAGCCGTTCAGGCAATCCAGTCTTTTAGATATGATTTTCAGCTCTGATTCCAGAAAACTTCTTTGATCTGGATCATTAATTTCAGAAAGCTGTCTTGAAATCTGCTCCTTTAGTTTTGAAAAGTTATCTTGCATAGCTCTTAAATCACCATAAATACCCTGAAAAAAGGCACAGTAACACATTGGTATTTGACACCAAATTGCAGAAGTAAGCATTTTATCCATTGCCACTTAAAAGAATAACTTTTTCTGAAATACAATATATACAGTATATGCTTTATATCTCAGAGAAATTGCATTGCTCATACTGTTTACGTGCACTCATTTCCCTATATAAAAGAGGAAATATTTTTTACTGAGTTTAAAGCTTCATTCAAATGATATGAAATATTATTGTAAAAGAACAGGTATATAGAGAGCTTGAGAAACTTCTTCCAGTACTACAAATTTGGGGAGATACCCAGACAGAAAATTTTCAAGGTGATCAAAACTATATAGGCAATTATCACAAATGAACAGTTGTTTGCAGGGTGCAAGAGAAAGTAGACAATTTTCCTGAAATACTGCTACAAGTTCAGTATATGTACAGCTATCAAAACAGTTATTCTCTGTTATGTAACTCTCAAGGTCATGGTTGCCTTTTTGGTAAAGCACTACTAAATGTACTAACAGACTGACAAGCAGAGTTAATTATTTGCTTAATAATCATACTGCAAAACATGAAGATACTAAGTAGGTGAAAGGGAAAATAAAAATGCTTTAAATAACACAAGCCATCCCACAATTTGAGAAGAATACAATTTGTATTAAATTTGATTGGTGCTGGTTGTGTTCTTGTGATGATGCGGTTCGGCTCCATGCTCCCATCGGCTGTTGGGAGCCCTTGAACCCAACAACGCGTTGATAGATATAACCAAGATGAGCTAGACAGTGGAGGCAACAACATAGCAAGGGATGGTATAAATGTGCAAAAGTGCTTTTATTAAAACAGTCAACAAACGAAGTATTTCAAATAAATAGTGCAGTGATTCCAAATGCAATAAATAATCCAATAAAAGAAAACGTGGAGGTTAAAACACTACAAAAAAAAACAATCCTTTTAAAACGAGGTTAAAAGCGTTCTTAAGGAAGCAGTCTTTAAAACAATGCCAAGCCCGGTGCTTCTTTTCTATTAGCGTTAGCGTCTCACCTGCTTCTCCCATACGGGCCCTGCAACAAGTGAGACGCTCTCTCTGCAGCTGCCTTTTTCCATTTGCAACACAGGTCTGGAGACCTCCGAATCCTGGCTTTGGTCTGGCACTCATCCCAGTCCCGAGACTTGGTTCCGCCAACGCCAGGGCGCACGTTGGGGAATCCAACACCAAGCCTCCCGACCCGCTGCCTTTCCCTGGTCACAACCGCTACCTGATCACTCAGTGGGAGCAACTTCAACTCCAACTCCTGGGTGTCAGCCTAACACCCAGATTTCCTCGCAGCTGCCCACGAGCGCTCGTTCGCCCACACGCTCCTTGTCTCTCTCTCTCTCTCTTGCACCGACTTGCTCCCTCGCTTCCTGTAACCTCCATCCTTTCTTCAATCCTTTTCGTTTTCTCTCTGATCTCCTCCCAACCGACTCATGCTTCTTTGAGGTGCCATAGCAGCTGCAGCACATTAGCCACGGAACAATCACGGATGTGGGCAGTCCCTCACCTGTGCACTAGGTGAGAAATGCCCACACCGCAGATCGCCCCGTGACTTGCTATGGCCACCACGCCCCTCACGAAGCCGCCTAGCGCGTGATTTATTTAATGTAAAACTGCTGGCCTTTGCTAAACGAGCTGTGGACCCATAACACAACAGTTCTGTCCAAATTCCACAACTTATAGCAAGTGGTCTGACCTCAGTTTACAACAAGTACAATTTTTAAGGAATTTACAGTAAAGTTAAAAGAGCAACCACAACTATATTTTTTATTCAAAAGTATTAATTACCAATGACTCTAAGAACTGTGATCCCAAGTTTATTTAATCCACAGAATTTTTCAGAGTCTACAGATGTACATTATGAGAAAAGCAAGAAAATGAACATACTAAATACACAAAATGCCATAGATGTCAAATATGAGTAAGCAAGTCATAAGAAACCATCAGTGCCACTAAACGTTTCCGACTACCTTGATTGAATCACATATGTTTGTGTTATTTGAAAAGTGCCTAGAAATTAGATTGATCCTGAGTCTAATGTTACTGCTTTTTGCTGTATAAAAATTATCCTAACCAAATAGCATTGTTGAAATGGTATACTGTACCTCCATCATTGTTATTCTCTGGTTGCACTCTTTCACCATGTCACCACCTATTGGAATGTGGATATGCCTGGTCATATCAAGCTCATACCCTTCCAGTCGCTGTCGAAACTGCTGCAAATCCAGCAAGCGCTGGCTAGAGATGCTGGACCGGTCACTTGAGAAATCAGTTACAACAGTATTGCGCCTCAAATCTAGAGAGGCTCCTACACCAATATGATCAGATTTTCTTGTTTTTGATGCTGATCCTGATGTTGATCCCAATGTTGATCCTACTGTTGATCCTGATGTTGATACTAATGTTGATACAGGTGTTTGTTTTTGAATTGGTGCGGTTGAGATCACAATTCCTATAAAAAAAAAGATTACATGTGATTTGTTGGACAATTTCTTTTTATGTGATGATAAAACAAGTTTAAAAGATGTATATTTTGCAACAAATTTATAAGATTTTAAATGTATTCTTGAAAAATAAACAAACCATATGTAAATAATTATCTTAGTTTACTATTATAATTTACCATCAAAATTTTAATCAATACTGTTTCAACTGAGTTTTCAAATAAATTATTAAAGGCATTGTGGTGCATGTGCTTAGTAGCTGGTTGGAGTATTATTTTTTGGACAGGTTAGAGAGGGTCTCTATCTAATCTTCTATGGTGTTTGCATGGATTGTGCATATCTTAAATGCTTGTTTTAATGGTACACATGCCAGTGCAGCCTCATCTATCTACTGTACCAATTAAGGTGACCAGACTTTGGTTTTCAAAGATGAGGATGGTTTTGGCGTCTTTAAGACTTGATGCATACCTTTATATAAAATTAACCTTTATTCATTTTCTAGTCATAAACTTTAATAAATTTAAACACTTTAAACTTCTAAGTACGCTTTTAATAATAAATAATAATAATAATAATAATAATAATAATAAATTTTATTTATATAGCACCTTTTTAAACAAGGGTTGTCATTTCTCTTCCAAAAAACACAAAAATATAAAGGTGCTTTCATTCACAAAATTCTGTACTGTCGCAGACCCCTAAAGCACTCTATTACACAACCAGACCAGTCTCAAATATACACCATTTCCAAGAGAAAGAGTCTGGTCACAATCTATCTGTCTGTTGTTTGGAAATGATTGGAACAGGTCTACTCTTACCGTATTGTGTAAACAAATAAGCAGTTAAACAGATTTATTCACAGCTGTGTGTTCTGCTTGTAGACTCTACCATTTTTTGGGAATTTACTTAGGCTATGTGATAAATTCAAATGACTTTTAGAGAAGAAAGCAGGAATGTAGTTGGGAGTGGTATAGAACGTTTTGCAGAAGCAACAAAGAGCCGACAGAACCAGGATGGAATTTTGATCAGAGTGGAATGAGACTTTGCCAGAAGTGTTATCAAACAAATCTGTACTACACAGATGTCTAAACAGTATCACCATGCACACTTGAAATATCAACAATCACTGCAACAGTAGCATTTACTTAAGGAACATGATATTTACACATTTAAATATAAAAGGCAGTGTTGTGTGTCTTATGTTATACTGATTCTTATTAAGCACTATATTCTAAAATTGTACATAATACAAGAAAAGAAAGATTTATAAATTAATTTGTTTTTCAAAAGCCACTTACTCTAATAAAGGGCCATGGTTTGTCAGAGCCATACTGGCAATGGTGAGTGCTGTTGGCCAATTTTATTTTAAACAGCCTTCCACCACTAAGCTTTGTGTTTAATTGTTAACAATTTAAACTATTACCTTTATTTAAAACTTAGCTATAAAATATAATCTTACAAATGCATTCTTGTTTCATCATGAAAACAAAATAATCTTAATTATAAATGTTAACACTTATAAACTGTCATCGAGTAAATTTTATATATTCAGTGTCTGTCACCATAATTGTTGGAAGAGTTAGCCAGTTTAAGGAGCACTCAGCAATTAACGAATTGATTGAGAAGTGTGTACATTATGAAGTATTTAACATGCTTCTTTAGTTAAGATGGGTTTTGAGAAATTATGCGTTTGGGAAATGCACCCCTGCATGGCACTTTCCTTTTGTTGAAATATTACAGTTCCACAAACATACTCTGAAAGACTCAAGCTTACAAAATAAATGTTACGAATTGAGTAATATAAATCCAGTGTTTTTTTTTGGATTATTAAACAAGTACAACATACACCTTTAGTCATGCAGAAACTTTCTTACCACTGTCATAAAAACCAACATTGTTTGAAACCACTGTATTTTCCTCTTTTCTTTCTTGTGGTAAATTTACTATCAATTCATCATAGTGTTCACGCACAACATTGTATTCTGCTTGAATTTTCATTTTATCCTCTTCTCCAATTATTTCTGACCCTTTACTGTTCTTCAAGAATTCTTGATAGTGTATCTCTAAATTCTTGACCATCCTTCTATAATCTTCAGGTCGCATTGTCTTCAGCTGAAATAGGGACAACAAGACTTTTATTATATTCCGTCAGACAATAAACAGGATATACAACTTAGCCTAGTAATTTTCAAAAGTCAGTTTGTTATTGAAAAATTTACTTTTGTAATGTAAAGTCAATAATCCATGTGGCAGAATAGCACAGGAATGTCAAAATGCAATCAACTAAAAAAAATGTAGAACAAGATGCATGGTTATTACTTTCTATTGTATTACATGCTTACCCTTTTTCTTTTACAATATTTAGTCCATTGTTTCAATTTTTCCTTTACATTTTCAAATACTTGCAGATAATAACATGTTTTGCTTATAAATGTATTAGCAACTTCCCTTAATATTTGAAGCTTTTATATTTAATGTCTTCACTAGCAGTTTCTTTTTCCATATGAAGCTGTTCAAATTTCTAATTTGCTTACATGTTCCTACCTGAAGCTGTTTGTAATGAGGCATAATATATTTATAAATCCAGTTTATGCAAATTGTATAATACATTCTTTTCTTTTGGCTTCACATCAGTAGTATTTTTTCATGTATTTATTTAATTTAATTAAATTTAATTAGGGAGACAAAAACTAGAGCTATGCTGTGATCTTACTCAGAACATGTGGAATGTCCAAAACTTTGGTTATAGCTCCACATTTTTGGTCAGAAATCAATATGTAAGATTTCGTCTAAATGCAATAATATATAAAAAAAACCTGCAGCCACAGTGGGTCTCCAGGATCAAGTTTGGGAACCACTGGTCTATACTATTGTGCCATAACATGACACAAGACTATGGTTTGAATATAAGATAATAAGTACTCCAAAAACACAGCACAAGGACTTTAAATTATGACGTTAAAATTAATATGATAATATTATTATCACTATAATTAACTTATTTTCTGCACTAGTGTGGACACCTAATATCCACAATATATTTTAATGCTTTTGTTGATGTTATTCCACAATAATATTTTCACTAATAGAGAATAAAGGATAACAATAAGAATTAATATAAAATTGAAATAAAGATACCGTGTTGATTGTTAGGGAACTGATGGTTGTAATATCTGCCATCAAGTAGTGCCAAGACTCTATACTCTTGAGGTTGATAAACAGCTGATTCCAGATGGTCAAAATTGCTTCATAGTATTGCTCAATTCTGGGAGAAAAATATCAGTCACGTGTACAATAAGCAAATTAGTGAATAATTCAATAAAGTCAGTAGTTTCTTGTTTCCCAATTTTTATTATCACTATGAACCTATAATGTTTCAGGAGTTAAAAAGGTTACTTTTGCTCAGTTAACTCTACCCCTAATGCTACTTTGAATCTTACAGTATTTACTAGTATAATGTAAAATGTAAAGGCCCATTAAAAATAATACAGGGTGAGCCAAAAAGAAGTACCACATTTCAAACGTTTATGCTACAAAAACACTACAAGATAAAAATTTATTTCATTACAACACAAGAAAGGGTATACAAAACAGATTTTTTTTAAACACAATATCTTCAAGGTGGTGGCCATCATTAACTATACACTCTTTAAGACGATTTCTGAACGCTTGCATTTCTTGTTCCATTTCGAGGGGAATAGCAGCAATTTCTTGGCGAATAGCATCCTTGAGGGCTTCAAGGTTTTGAGGTTGGTGTATGTATACCTTTGACTTGAAATAGCCCCACAAAATCGCATGGAGCGAGATCAGGCGAACGTGAAGGCCACCTGACATTGCCGCACAGGCAGGTCAACTCCCCCAGAAATATCTTTTGCAAAACTTGCATGGATCTCCGCGCCATATGAGCGGTTGCTCCATCCTGTTGATAATATTTTTTGTATCTCACACCCTGATACACCTTTATCGTAACAGCATCCCTTATCTACGATGGAGCGTTCGATCAGAAAAAAACATGAAGTTGGTTTTAAATTAAAAGTCTTTGAAGTGGCGAAAGAAATTGGCAATTGCACTGCTGCAACAAAGTTCGATGTATCTGAGAAACTGGTGCGAGATTGGAGGAAGCAACAAGATGTAAAAAAAATAATAAAATTTAAGTGTCGTATTTTTGAAATGGCGTATAAGTTGGGGTCTGATTTTATGAATGATTTTTTCGGGTTTCAAGGCCCCCGATTATACATGAATATATATAGTAATTTGCATTTATGTTAGGCAGAATGCCAAGTGGGGGCTAGGTGGTCTTTTTGGCCTTGGAATCTGTGCAGATTTTTTTCTGTCCTCCTGGCCATCTTACCTTACTTTTTGCCTTTGGTAATTATTATTTAATATTGTTAATCTTATTTGCTTTTCATTTCAGATAATTTTCTTTTTGTCATCTTGTAAAGCACTTTCAGCTGTATTGCCTGTATGAAAAATAATATATAAATAAATGTTGTTCTTGTAGCTGTGTGATGGCCAGTGCAATTTTCTACACTGTGGTCTGCTGGGCTGGTAACATCGCTTTAAGAAAGGCTCATCAAATCAACAAGCTAAGTAAAAGGGCAAGCTCACTTATAGGATACACTCTGGAACCCCTGGAGGAAATAGCAAAAGAGAGAATTAAAATAAAACTAAGTACCACTATGAACAATGCTGCACATCCTGTCTCTGACACACTAACACCGAGTACTTTCTGCCAACAAATTAGTCAGCAGACGTGTGTCATGAAACGCTACTGGGGTTCCTTTATACTAAAAGCAATATGTCTGCATAATGCCTCACTGTAACTATGACACCCAAGTCAAAACTTTTCTTTGTTTTCAATTTTCTTGCTTTATAGTCATTCTGGTAAGTGTTCACACCAAAGTGAGTATTTGTATATTTATTTACGGACTTATCTACCTATTTATGTATTTATTTTAAGAGGTTCTATAAAAAAACAATTTCCCCCTGGGAAATAAACCTCTGCCTCTATCTATCTTGTAAGTTTTAAGGCTTTTTCTATCACTTATGATAGCGTGGTTCCTTATAGCCCCATTGTAAGATGAAAGAAAAGGCAAAGTACTTTTAAATGTAAAAAAAACACTTCCCATTAATATATTCCATGAATGTGAAGAAATTACATTGACTTGAAAAATACCGAACTTACCCTTTAACCTTTTTATCTGATCTGCTGTTGTACTCTACATAAAGAGTAATTTTAGATGGGACACTGTATCTGTTTGTTGAGTGGGGGTTGATTGCTGCTTTTCATGGAGTGTCTTTGGAACATACTATTTCACTTGATGTGTGGTTTTCTTATGACAGACTTGTACTTTGCTATTATGTTTGTTGTTTTAAAAAATTATTATTGAATTAACTGCATTTAATAGAATTTCCTATTTCCTGTAACAATTTTCATTGAAGAAGGCTTTAAATAACTCTTGCACATGCACACAAGTTTAGCACTATAAATACCTTTTAAGTTTTACCAAGGTTGTATTAATTGTTTATATCAAACATTATTCAGAAAGCAAAGGACTTCTTACTTGGAAGCTATGTTAATACTCAGAGGATTGGGAGGAGGAATAATAAGGCAAACAGAAGGAACTTCCATTTCCAGTCCACCTGGGCCTGTTACTTTCCACTTGCTGCGTTGAGAGTTATTTTGTAGAATACAATCGTTGTCTTTGTTGATTGTTTTCTGGAAGACAAATTACGGAACAATGATTTAGCAAAAAGCAACAAAATAAAAAATGCAATTTACCACACATTAGTATTACAATATACTATGGCTTTTTACATAATGTTAAAAGTTTTACTTACATCATGACACGCTACTTTTAACTGCCTGTACAGAGGCTTGTAAAAAATAAAGAATCATTTGCTTGGGAACAAATCATAATGATTCAATAGCAAATAATCTGTTGAAGGAGAAGTGAAGACACTAATAATGCATACTTCATATAGAAATGTGTACTTAAACATTTAAATTTATAATTTCTTATAATGTCAAGCGTATATGTATATATATATATTGATAAATTATATATATTCATATTCTATATACAAATTTGCCATTTGCTTCTTAAGAAAGCACATATCCAAACCAAAAGTTAAACTCACATACAGTATATAACAAACTCTTAAAATGCTACTGGTTCAGCTGAAAGTAATGCTAAAATTGCTAATGTAGCAAAATTATATACATAACCCAGCCATAGGGGATGCACAAACCAGTGTGTTTATTCGTGCCAGTCCCAAGCCCGGGTAAATGGGGAGGGTTACATCAGGAAGGGCATCTGGTGTAAAATTTTGCCAGATCAACATGCGGACAACAATACAGATTTTCATAGCAGATTGCTCAGGTCCAGGGTTAACAACGGCCACCTGTTACTGTTCTGTTAGCCAAAAGGGTGCTGGTACAAATTGGGCTACTGCTGGCCAAAGAAGGAGAAGAAGGTGGGTTAGGTGACATGTCCAGAGGAAAGAGGAGAGAAAGGAACGTACAGAGAGTGGAACTGAGGGTAGGAACTTTCAATGTTGGCAGCATGACTGGTAAGAGGAGAGAGAGTTAGCCGATATAATAGAGAGAAGGAAGGTTGATATACTGTGCATGCATGAGACTAAATGGAAGGGAAGTAAAGCCAGGTGGATCAAAGGTGGATTCATATTGTTCTGTCATGGTGTGGATAGGCGGATAAATGGGGTAGGGGTTATTCTGAAGGAACAGTATGCCAAGAGTGTTTTGAAAGTGAAAAGAGTGTCAAACATAGTAATGATTATAAAGCTAGAAACTGGAGGTGTGATGATGAATGTTGTTAGTGTACAGTTAGGTCCATAAATATTTGAAGTGCAGACTTTCAGCTTTAATTCAGTGGGGTGAACAAAACGATTGCATAAAAATGTGAGGCAACTAAAGCATTTTTTAACACAATCCCTTCATTTCAGGGGCTCAAAAGTAATTGGACAATTGAATCAAAGGATATTTCATGGGCAGGTGTGGGCAAGTCCATTGTTATGTATGTATCAATTAAGCAGATAAAAGGCCTGGAGTTGATTTGAAGTGTGGTGCTTGCATGTGGAAGATTTTGCTGTGAACAAACAACATGCGGTCAAAGGAGCTCTCCATGCAGGTGAAAGAAGCCATCCTTAAGCTGCAAAACAGAAAAACCCATCCGTGAAATTGCTAAAATATTACAGTGGCAAAATCTACAGTTTGGTACATCCTGAGAAAGAAAGCAAGCACTGGTGAACTCAGCAACTCAAAAAGACCTAGATGTCAACAGAAGACAACAGTGGTGGATGATCGCAGAATCATTTCCATGGTGAAGAGAAACCCCTTCACAACAGCCAACCAAGTGAACAACACTCTCCAGAGGGTAGGCATATCGATATCCAAGTCTACCATAAAGAGAAGACTGCATGAAAGTAAATACAGAGGGTGCACTGCAAGGTGCAAGCCACTCATAAGCCTCAAGAATAGAAAGGCTAGATTGGACTTTGCTAAAGAACATCTAAAAAAGCCAGCACAGTTCTGGAAAAACATTCTTTGGACAGATGAAACCAAGATCAACCTCTACCAGAATGATGGCAAGAAAAAAGTATGGAGAAGGCATGGAACAGCTCATTATCCAAAGCATACCACATCATCTGTAAAACATGGTGCAGGCAGTGTGATGGCCGCCAGTGGCACTGGGACACGAGTGTTTATTGATGATGTGACACAGGACAGAAGGAGCCAAATGAATTCTGAGGTGTTCAGAGACATACTGTCTGCTCAAATCCAGCTAAATGCAGTCAAATTGATTGGGCGGCATTTCATGATACAGATGGACAATGACCCAAAACATACAGCCAAAGCAACCCAGGAGTTTATTAAAGCAAAGCAGTGGAAAATTCTTGAATGGCCAAGTCAGTCACCTGATCTTAACCCAATTGAGCATGCATTTCACTTGTTGAAGACTAAACTTCAAACAGAAAGGCCCACAAACAAAGAGCAACTGAAAGCTGCTGCAGTAAAGGCCTGGCAGAGCATTAAAAAGGAGGAAACCCAGCATCTGGTGATGTCCATGAGTTCAAGACTTCAGGCTGTCATTGCCAGCAAAGGGTTTTCATCCAAGTATTAGAAATGAACATTTTATTTCCAGTTATTTAATTTGTCCAATTACTTTTGAGGCCCTGAAATAAAGGGATTGTGTTAAAAAAATACTTTAGTTCACTCACATTTTTATGCAATCTTTTTGTTCAACCCACTGAATTAAAGCCTGAAAGTCTGCACTTCAACTGCATCTGAGTTGTTTCATTTAAAATTCATTATGGTAATGTACAGAACCAAAATTAGAAAAAGTTGTCTCTGCCCAAATATTTATGGACCTAACTGTATATGCCCTGCAAGCTGAGTGTGCGATGAATGAGAAAGAAGATTTCTGGAGTGAGTAGGATGAAGTGATGGACAGTGTACCCAAGGGACAGAAAGTGGTAATTGAATCGGATTTCAATGGACATGTTGGTGAAGAGAACAAAGAAACTAGGAGGTGATGGGTAGATAAGGTGTCAAGGAGAAGAACGAAGAAGGTTGAGTTTAGGGAGGAGGTAAGACAGAGATTGGGTGGCAGTGAAGTTACCAGACAGCTAGGCAACTACAGCAGACGCAGTAAGGGTGACAGCTAGAAGGGTGCTTGGCATGACATCTAGACAGAGGAAGAAGGGAAAGGAAACCTGGTGGTGGAATGGGGAAGTACAGAAGAGTATACAGAGGAAGAGGATGGCAAAGAAGAAGTGGGAAAGTCAGAGAGATGCAGAAAGTAGACATGAGTACAAGGAGATAAGGCGCAAGGTGAAGAGAGAGGTGACAAAGGCTACAGAAAAGCGTATGATGAGTTTTATTAGAGGCTGGACACTAAGGAGGGAGAAAAGTACCAGTACCAATTGGCTAGACAGAGGGACTGAACTAGAAAATAAGTGCAGCAAGTTAGGGTCATAAAGTATAAAGATGTAAACATCCTCACAAGCAAGGAGGGTGTGTTGAGAGAATGGAAAGAGTACTTTGAGAGGCTGATAAGTGACGAGAATGAGAGAGAGACAAGGTTGGATGATGTGGAGACAGTGAATCAGGAAGTGCAACGGGTTAGCAATGAGGAAGTAAAGAAACTCCAGATTACATACCTGTGGAAGCATGGAGGAGTTTAGGAGAGAGGGCAGTTGAGTTTTTAACCAGATTATTTAATGGAATCTTGGAAAGCGAGAGGATGCCTGAGGAGTGGAGAAGAAGAGTACTGGTGCCGATATTTAAGTATTAGGTGTATGTGCAGAGCTATAGTAACTTCAGGGGGATAAATTTGATTAGCCACAGCTTGAAGTTATGGGAAAGACTAGTGGAAGCTAGGTTAAGAAGGGAGGTGATGAATAGTGAGCAGCAGTATGGTTTCATGTCAAGAAAGAGCACCAAAGATGCAATGTTTGCTCTGAGGGTGTTGATGGAGAAGTATAGAGAAGACCAAAAGGAGTTGCATTGTGTCTTTGTAGATGCGAAGAAAGCATATGACACAGTGCTTTGAGAGGAGTTGTGGTATTGTATGAGGAAGTCGGGAATGGCAGAGAAGTATGTAAGAGTTGTACAGGATATGTACGAGGGAAGTGTGGCAGTGGTGAGGTCTGCAGTAGGAGTGATGGATGCATTCAAAGTGGAGGTGGGATTACATCAGGGATCAGCTCTGAGCCCTTTCTTATTTGCAATGGTGATGGACAGGTTGACAGACGAGATTAGACAGGAGTCCTCTTCGACTATGATGTTTGCTGATGACATTATGATCTGTAGTTAGAGTAGGGAGCAGTTTGAGAAAACCCTGGAGAGGTGGAGATATGCTCTAGAGAGAAGCGGAATGAAGATCAGTAGGAACAAGAAAGAATACATATATGTGAATGAGAGAAAGGTCAGTGAAATGGTGAGGATGCAGAGAGTAGAGTTGGCGAAGGTGGATGAGTTTAAATACTTGGGGTCAATAGTACAGAGTAATGGGGATTGTGGAAGAGAGGTGAAAAAGAGAGTGCACACCGGCTGGAATCAGTGGAGAAGAGGGTCAGGAGTAATTTGTGACAGACGGGTATCAGCAAGAGTAAAACAGAAGGTCTACAGGATGGCAGTAGGACCAGCTTTGTTATATGGGTTGGAGGCAGTGGCACTGACCAGAAAGCAGGAGACAGAGCAGAGTTAAAGATGCTAAGGTTTGCATTGGGTGTGATGAAGATGGACAGGATTAGAAATGATACATTAGATGGTCAGGTTGGATGGTTGGGAAACAAAGTCAGAGAGGTGAGACTGCGTTGGTTTGGACATGTACAGAGAAGAGATGCTGGATATATTGATAAAAGATGCCAAGAATAGAGCTGCCAGGCAAGAGGAAAAGAGGAAGGCCTACGTGAAAGTTTATGGTTGTGGTGAGAGAAGACATGCAGGTGGGTGAAGGGTGTGAAAGAGCAAGAATTAGAGGACAAGAAGATATGGAACAAATGATCCGCTGGAGACGAAAGAGGAAGAGAAGCAAAATTATATACATCACGCTAACACAACAAAGTAGGGCTGCTGATTAGTCGTTGTTAATGAATATGAATAATGTGTTAAAAATTTCTGTGCTGAAATTTTTTTTTACATAACCCCTAAATATGTTAATTTTATATGGTTAATGTGACCGTGCTTTACATGTTATGAGTGAAGAAGTGCCAAATTAATCCAGTTCTGTTGTGGTTTCAAAGGAATTACAATGCACATAAGGGCTCAGGAGTCCCAGCTGTAGCACCCCTGGGTGCGCCTGTTGGCTGCACCCAGCTCCAATTCCCATGGAGCCCTGCGGGAAGCCAAGGCACTGCTCCAACCCAGGGGGGCTGCCATCTAGCATCCAGGGGGAGGTATTGCACAGTCCATGGCTGCTCCCCCTGAATATATAGCGAAGGGGCATCCTGGCCGGGTCCGCCATAATATATATATATTTATTTTGAATTGTAGTCCAGTAGCACAGCCCTGTTGGGGACCGTGGTTGCTCAAAGGCGCGCTGCAGGGAGTTACACTCCCTACTTTTTAGGATTTCCGTATGACCCGAAAATACTTTAGATGGCCGATGCCCTGGCACCAGAAGTACTTTTGGATCTTCAATAAAAAGAACTGACTGCCTTGTTCAGGCAAGTTGAAGCCAAGAGAGGAGACAGATAACGCTTTCCTAGAAAGAGATAAGACAGAAGAAGAGTACTACTAATTGCTTTATGGAGATATTTCTTTAAAATAAAAACCTTTGTTTGAACATGGGACTTGTCTGTGTATTTGTGTTTGAGGTTTGGGGCTCTTTAGCACCCCTGTTGATCACAAAATCATTTAGCTCTGTGTTTTGAGGTTTAAGATTATCAAAACTTACCTGTTTCTGTGACTTACAGGATTGCTTGTTATTTCTTTTTATGCTTTTTTTCTTTTTGTTTATAGCAGTGTGTGTTTGACTGTTATATCTCTTCTGTAATGCATATTTTTGAAATTTAATAACATTTATTTTTTTTAAATCCCTCACATATATCAGGCTACATAAAATGACGTATGCCCTTAAAGTCAGTTCACATCAACATAATGAAATAACCATATTTCCAGTATCTCAGAACTTTTACAGGCTTACCTGCTCCAGTTTGAAGTCACATAGAGCCTTAAGGATGACAGGACTGGTGATTTTATAGTCTGGGCTACGAGGTTTCAGTTGTACAATCGTCTTTGATCTGTTTATTAGATGTTGCACATGTCTTCTAAATTCTGAAGTCCTTTCCTTTTCTTTCTGCAAAATTCATTATAAAAGTCTCTAGTATAACTGTCTTCGAATTAGTACAAGAAAGATTAACATTTTAAACTAAAATTAAAATAATGGAAAATAGAGGCTGAACAGCAACAGTAAGTAGATATGAAGGGAAATAACACATAAAAATATATTTAGAAAACAGGCCCACCAAGAAAAAAAAAATATTTTGTTTATAGCTTAAAATGCAGACTGAAAAAATGTAACACAATACACTAATCCCTCCTCGATTGGGGGCTGCGTTCCAGAACCCCTGCGATAGGTGAAAATCCGCAAGTAGAAACCATATGTTTGTATGGTTATTTTTATATATTTTAAGCCCTTATAAACTCTCCCACACTGTTAACATTATTAGAGCCCTCTAGACATGAAATAACACCCTTTAGTCAAAAGTTTATACTGTGCTCCATGACAAGGAGCAGAGAATTTCGAGAGAGAGAGAGAGCCGAGAGAAAAGCAAGCAATCAAAAATCAATACGGACTTTTGGGCTTTTAAGTATGCAAGCACCGCGATAAAGCGGCATTTTTAGAGAGCGTCCGAATCCTCTAGGCAAACAGCCTCTGTGCAAACAGCCCTCTGCTCACACCCTCCGTCAGGTGCAGAGAACGTCAGAGAGAGACAGAGAAAAGCAAACAATCAAGCACTGCGCAGGAAGCATATCGATATCATTGAGGAGTTTTATTTAATACATAATGCATACTCTGATTGGGTAGCTTCTAAGCCACCCACCAATTGTGTCCCTTGTATGAAATCAACAGGGCAAACAAACTGAGGAAGCATGTACCATAAATTAAAGACCCATTGTCCAGAAATCCGAACCAGCGAAAAATCCGTGATATATATTTAGGTATGCTTACATTTAAAATCCACAATAGAGTGAAGCCCAAAGTCGAAGCGCAATATAGCGAGGATCACTATACACCAAAACAGCAGACCATAACTATTTAAAAGGTCAGTCTATCAGCAATTGAAAAATGAAAGTTACACTGGCTCAAAAGAGAAATACATGCTTATAAAATACTGTACCTGAACAATATTGCAAGACTTGCCAGGTGTCCCCCCACAACCAAAACAGTGCTTCTGGTGACTTGTAAGGAGAAGGGCAGTAGACATATAAAAAATATATGGCTTTCTTGTGTAGTACCAATCAACCAAGCACATGGCAAGTGATGGGTCGCTCTGATAATGCTTTACTAATTTGATTAGCTTCATTAATTAATTGATCCATTGATTAATTAGTTGATCAAGTAATTAATGTAATTAGCTAAAATGCTACAATGGGTAAACCGTGTTGGCAGCTGGTTCTCAAAGTGTGATCCACAAGCGTTAATCAGGTGGATTGCAAAATGTCATTCGTCATATAAGAGCAAAGTTTTATAACTCTTGGATACATCAGCCCACCATATACTGTACATACTTACAGTATTTATTTATACCAGTCAGGCTGCAGCCCGACATGCATGCTACTAAATGGTCATAGTGAAGTATCTAACATTACCACCATGAGAAACACCATCCAACTTCCCTGCAGATGATAATTGTTTCTTAACTTTTCCATGTGTGAGCATGAGGAAAAGATTCACAATGACTCAGCGGGGTTAATTAAAACATAAGTAATAACTTCATTAATGACCAACAACAAAACAGCATTCCCATTTCCTATGATGCTTTTTTCGCTTGTGCTCAATTCCAGAGACATTCTATTATGCTGTAATTCTTTTAGTAAGCAGCATACTGCTATGTTACTAGTAGCATATGCCCATGCTACAGCACATGTTACAGCAGAGCTATCAAAATGAGATTCTGGAGAACCACAGGTGATGGAGGATTAATTCCACACACTTTGTTAATCAGAATTCAATTCCTGCTGCTAATTAAACATTTTTTTTCCTTACTTTTAACTGACTTGCTTTTATAATATTCTTAACCCTTAATTATTTCTTTTGTCCTTAACCAGTCGCCAAAAAATAAAGAGACACAAAGTGAACCAGCTAATGACTATATAACTCCAGGGTCTCAAACTCACGGCATTCCTGAAGGTCTACAATTTTTGACCCAGCCAATTTCTCAGTAAGAAGACAATTATTGCTGTTAATGAAACACGCTATTTACTTCAATAACTTGCTAGTGCTCTCACTCTTCCACACCAGGCATTTCCAAAATTGTTGGTTTTATTTTTTTTCTGAGAGCTTACAAGATGTTTTATAGCCCACACCAGATCATATGTCTCTAAGGTTCACTTTGTTATTTTACATAAATGTAACTGAAATAGATATTGTTATGAACATATGGGTACAAAGAAATCATGTTACAGGTCTTTTGTTGGCTCACTTACATCTCAGCAGCAGTACCAATAAAGTAAAGTAATTGGTTATTAATTAAGGAAGTGACTATAACGAAAACCTGCAGCCACTGTGACCCTCCAGAATCTTACTAGTACTACATCCCTCTACAACACTACTTCAGTGCTGCTCTTGTTTGCTTGTTGTGATTGCCTACTCTTTGTCACTCAACACTTTTTCAATCACAGTCTTTTTCCAATTAAATGTTTATCGGCCACGCGGGTCTCTGTTGCTAAATTCAAAATATGTCAGCCATTTCAGTCTTTTAATTTCATGTAGCTATTGACATAAACCATTTCTACTGCATCAGTACTGTCAGGCTGACCACTGTTGTCTATCTTCATGTCTGAGGGGTTGTTATGGATGACTGGCTGAAATCTAGGGCTTTGAAACGCAAAGCCAGCAACACCGGATTATAATTTTATCATTTTTCAGACAACTACATATAGTAAAATAAATATGGTAAATGTAATGCAGAAGAACACTAACAAGAAGCTGTTGGCCATAGATGGACCACTGCATGTTTGACTTCAGCAAATTCATCCTCATTCTGAACGACTTTAAGTACCACTGATTTATATGAAACAAGTTTTTTTTTTAATTATTAAATCATTACATAATACTTAGTGTTGACAATTCCGCAGTTATGATAAGGTAAAATGTAATATTTTGTGCAAAAGGGCTCTATTTTTCATACATTGCATCCTCCTTGATCTGAGTGCGGCCTTTGATACTATTTGTCATACCACTCTCCTTAATAGATTATCTTTGATTGGCATTACCCACATTCCACTTGACTGGTTTAGATCCTACCTCTCAGGCCGAACTCAGTTCATACAGCGTAAAACCTTCACTTCTGAACCCACCACCATTACTTCAGGTGTGCCCCAGGGATCTGTCCTGGGGCCTCTTCTTTTTATCATTTACCATCGTCGCCTTGGCAATATTTTCCGTAAATATAACATTAATTTTCACTGTTATGCTGATGACACCCAGCTCTACCTTGCTAGTAAACCCACCTCCTCTTTTCCACCACCTTTGCTTATTGACTGCATTGCTGAAATTAAATACTAGCTCTCTTCCAATTTTCTTAAATTAAACAGTGACAAAACTGAGGTTCTCCTCATTAGTTCAAAATCATCATTATCCAAAACCAATAATCTTTCTCTTATTATTGATAACTCTGTTGTTTCCCCATCACCTCGTCTTGGTGTCATCCTCGACAGTACTCTATCCTTCCAATCCCACATTAATAACATCACCCGGTCTGCTTACTTCCACCTACGTAATATTAATCGATTCGCCCTCCCTCACTCCTCATATGACTGCCATTCTTGTTCACAGTCTTGTTATTTCTTGGCTGGACTACTGCAATTCACTCCTCTTTGGTCTCCCTAATAAATCTCTCCATAAGCTTCAGTTAGTCCAGAATTCTGCAGCACGCATCATTACTCGAACCTCATCTATTCACCATATTACTCCGGTCTTGCAGCAGCTCCATTGGCTCCCGATTAAGTTTCAACTGATTTTAAGATTCTGTTATTAACATTTAAGGCCATTCATAACCTCGCCCCTCCATATCTGTTTGACCTTCTTCATGTTGCCATTCCCTCCCGTAACCTTCGTCCTCTTCCTGTATCCATTTGACTGCCCTATCGCCCATCTAACCACCATGAGGAGCAGAGCATTCAGCCATTCTGCTCCCAGGCTGTGGAATTCATCACCTGCTGAGCTAAGAAATATCAAATCATATTCTTCCTTCAAATGTGAACTTAAAATGCATCTGTTTAAAATGGCTTTTTCTTTATGATTACAGTAGTTATGCTTGGTTTTAAATATTTTCTGTTTTAGTTGTTTATAATTGTGTCTTTTATTTATTTATTTATTTATTGTTTGTTCGGCGTACTAGAGTTTTCAGAAAGGCGCCTTGTATAAATAAAATGTATTGAAATGCCCCTTAAAAATGCATCTCCTTCTCTGATCACAGGAGAAGGGTTTTAGAGGGTGACAGGCTCTTCACTGTTGTAATTGGACTTTCAACACACATCAGAAAAATAAATAAATGTCATAGTTATGTAGCATGAAGAGATCCATCCATCCATTTTCCAACCCGCTGTATCCGAACACAGGGTCACGGGGTCTGCTGGAGTCAATCCCAGCCAACACAGGAAACAATCCCGGGCAGGGTGCCAACCCACCGCAGGACACACACAAACACACCCACACACCAAGCACACACTAGGGCCAATTTAGAATCACCAATCCACATAACCTGCATGTCTTTGGACTGTGGGAGGAAACCAGAGCGCCGGAGGAAACCCACACAGACACAGGGAGAACATGCAAACTCCACGAGGGAGGACCCGGAAGCAAACCGGTCTCCTAACGGCGAGCCAGCAGCGCTACCACTGCGCCACTGTGCCGCCAGCATGAAGAGATGGCTCATCAAATATTTTTAATAATACCTTGAAATTTTAAAATGCAATTCTCCCTGACATGCTCATCACTATTTATTGCAATTAATTCACTGATTAGTCTTACCTCCAAGTCTCTTATTAAGTCTTGAATCTGAGACAGTTGTGTGTTCTTATCACACACAAATTTACTTCTTAGCAGTTCTTGTTGCTTCTTAAGGCTGTTTTCTGTTGTTTGTGCATCACTGAAAAACTATTGCAAAAAAAAGTTCAGATTAAAAGCCACAATTAAAATATGGCAAAGTTGCAAGGAAGTTTTTATTGAAGATATGCTATATACATATATACAGTAGATAGTACTGCCAAAGGTGCTTTGCATAATAGGGTACACCCTTTAAATCACTTATTAAAAGACCAAGATCCTCAAAAGGAAGGTGCTTAGTTCACCTCCTAGAGATATCCCAAACTCTATGGGTGATATACAGTATGCACATCCTTAAGAGCTACAAACATATCGCAATTAAGAAACTTGTGTTCAAGAGCCTTCTACATGCCTTGCCTCATAAAGGTCTAGGTGACACCCAAATAAAACTAGGTAGTCCCAGTCTTCCGGGAAACTGTATGAAAGGTCATATATTTTGATTCATAAAATAAAACTTTATGGCACTGTTAAAAGTTATATAATCTGTTATATTTTATTGTTAAAGAAATTTTTAGAGATTTTAGCTGTTATGCTAGGAAAAAGCATATTAATCCTGACTTCAGAGAATTAGTAATTTCCCAGGCAGAAAGGGCAAACTTCATACACTATTAAATATATATGACACTTATGCTGTTCTGCCTTATTAAATCTACTTGACATTCAGTTAATGTGATATGTTGCAAGTGGGTAAAATAATAATTTGTAATTAATACTTTACAATAATCTGTGCTTTAAATTACTTTAAATATGCTACATGAAGCATAATTTAAGCAACAGGAGAAAAAGAGAAGAAAGGTTACAAACACATAGAGTACAAAAAAATCTACTTAGGTAAAAATATTATAGCTTAGGCAAACATGTATTAATTAAAGGTAAAATGATATGTAAACTACTCAAGTAAAAGTAAAAGAAACAGGCGCTGAAAAAAAAATTTAAGTAAAAGTACAATTTAGTTAGTTTTAGAAAAATAACCTAAATCAGTAAATAACCTCAAACAACCTTGCTGTGTATGGATATCCTGAAAAGTACTAGCGGAACATACATAGCAGTACAATAGATTTTACTATCAAAAGATAAATTAATAACAACATATTAATGGCAACATAGCAGGGATCAGAATAGTGTAAAAAGCAGTACAAAATTATTGTTTTAGTATCTGTTTAAATGGTATGTAAGCTGAAAAGTTTTTGGGAAAACAATTTTTATATTTACCTCCAAATTTTTCATATTTGGTTTACTGTTCAATTGATCTGTTAAATGGGATCTAATTAAGCTTTCATTGTTGTATATTTTGATTATTATGTAGTTGTTTCCCTATTGATATATATTGTTTCTTTTAAAATTCCCCACTTTTTTCAGTCCCTATTAAGGACTTTGAAAAGAATGCAATAAATTATATGGGTGCTTTCTTTCTATGATAGATATTTCACCCAAATAAGAAGCCAAAATATTTGTGATCCTTTATTTTACCACATTAAACTTATATGACACCATTTTGGAACAGATGCATTGGACATGTTCACCATGCCCTTGGCAAACTTATCATTTTATTAGTTATATCAAGACACTTAAGTTGGGAATCTACTTTTTCCAACAACATGACACACTACAACTTTTACCCAACTTTTACCATTAAGTTTTACAGCATTTTCTTTTTTATTACTAGGGGCTTTGCCCTTCTCAACTCCGCTTTTGTTTTTCCGGATACACACTTTTAAGATTTTTTTTCTTTGAATTGTTGCTATTTCATTAGTTTCACTTTTATTTCAGAACTTCTGTAAAAACAATATTTGAAATGTTTCGATTCCCAACTTAATGAGGTCAGTGAAACATGTGTTTAATGAATTTGTACCATAATTCAGGATAGTTTTCTCTGTTTGGAATTTCAGCACAGACAAAACAGTCTACATCATCAGCACTTAATAATTTTTTTTTGCAAAGTAACCAATAAGTGCATGTGAGGTTAACTCAGTTTTTGAAATTCTTTTGACTTAGACTTCAAAGCCTTACAATATTTGCATACTTCTGACATATTACCTATGTCCTTATATTCAATCTTTACTTGCCTTTTCGTTATTTCTCTGAGTAATAATTTCTCTTTCTTTGTGCTAATGCAATGTTTACTTTCTTTTGACAGTCGTTTTTTCTGCTTTCATGCTTTCTGCTTTCTGTATCTTGCTCTACATGTGTTTTCGCACCTACGTTTTTGAGTCTTTTGAATTCCAGTTTTCATTATCTCTAACCTGCTCCGCATGTGTTTGGCCCCCTTGTTATTTAACCTTTTTATGACGTTTTACTTTGTTTTCTACTCTGTTTTTTATTTCTGACCTCGCTTTATCCTGCTTTTTTTTTTAATGACACCTGGTCCATGGTGATTATTTTCCCTTTTTCGAGTAATAATTTAAGTTTGTTTGCTCTCCTGCGATCTTTACTTTCTTTTTTTTATACTTTCTAATTTTCCTATTTTCAGTATTCTTTAACGTTCTCCACATGTGTATCGCGCCAACTATTTTTTTGAGCCTTTCGAATTCCACTGCTTTCATAATCTCTAACCTGCTCTGCATGTGTGCAGCGCCAACGTCTCAATTGGACGTACTTTTTTTTCAATTCCACTTGTTCCGGGCTGATAATTAGTTATCATTACTTTTATAATCTCTAACCTGCTCTGCATGTGTATAGCGCAAACGTCCTGATTGGACGTGCTTTTTTTTCAGTTCCACTTGTTCCGGGCTGATAATTACTTATTTTCTGAATTTGCACCTACACTAGATTATTCTTTTTCTTTTTAGTCTCTTCAACGCTTTTGAGTCTCTTTTCTCCACGCTGCTTTCTTCTTTGCTTTGTAGTCTACGTTTCATTTATAACGTATTGTCCTTATATGCTATATATGCACTGAGAGCCCAGGATCTGTGAACGCTCAAAGCCAAAACACTATTGAGTGTGTTGCTGGCTGCCCTTACTCTTACTGTATTTATTTGTAAGTAGGGCGTGTCTTGCAAGAATAACATTTTCTACGTCATCGCGAGACGGTCCTGGGCCAATCTCTTGGCACAAAGCCTCATGTATAATAGAGAGACAATAAAATAATCTTAGTTACATAAAATATTTCCACTGTAGTAACATAAAATGAGAAGCATACTGATTAGCAAACACAAGTAAGAATTTCACTACACACTATACACATGACAATAGTAACACTATAAACCTATAATTTAAAGCTACTGCAGTGCAAAACTGCCCAAATTTACATTTATCTTTTTATTTTCTGAGTTAACATCAAACATTGCTCCGACAATGGCTGCCCTATTAATTCCTGCTTGAATGCATCACTTGTCCATTAGCTGAGGTTTCTGGCTAGATCCATGAAGAGCTTATAATTCATATGACTATCAACACTCTGCATGAAACAGAGATTTTTCTGCAGTGTTCTGTGGATTTGAACACACACACTCACTCACTGGGTACATATATCTGGCTTGACCATAAAAACAAGCACTAGGATTTAGGATTCTTATTCTTTCTGCCATGCTAGATGACTGCTTTGTCAAGATCTACTGCTATATAATTCCTCCTTGCTATAATATACCCATGTTTCTAGATCTGCAACAGTAAAAAGTGTATTTATGTCTCAAGCATGTGTTCTCACATCTGCAGTGTGTAGATGCAGTGGTGTATCTATGAAACAATGTGATTAGCTGTGAGAATGGGACTCAGTAAATTAAATGTGTGTACGTAAAACACATAACCTATTGTCCCAGTCCACTTATGCCATGTCACAGGACTATGCAGATAGTGAATATCAGTTTTGTCAAAGCACAAGTGCATAGTTTTTCAATCCGTTATTTAAATCTCCACTTATGATGAAAGATGTTTTTTTCTTAGCTTGGTGTTTCATTTCAGTCATGTGGTAATGACATACAATATACTATAAAAAGCCACATTTTGTACTGATATAAATTCATGTGACAAAATTTAGTACAAATCATTATTGTCTCATGCCTACATAACCAAAATAAAGAGGGAACACAAATCCATTTAACTAAAACCTGCACTGTGCAGTCCAAATCTACAAGCAAAATATTCCATATTTCAACATTAACTGCTAGAGATGATAATTAAACTGGACATATTGATTTTAACTTCAAAATTTCAGCATGCAAAGACATTACAAAGACAATAATACACCAACATAAAAATCACATTTCCTGTTTTCCTTTATGATATAACATACTTTACATTTAAAAGCATTTCAAAAACATTGAGAGGAAGAGAAAGAGGCTGAGACTGTTGGCATTTGTGGTGCTGTAAAATTAATAGACGTGTGCATTTTGGACATTCTGGTGTCTGTCTGTCTGTGTTCGGGGGCATGCTTTTCACATCAGCATGTCAGAGATCTAAAGAAAAAGTTCATATTGTGAGATTAAACTCATATATAAGAGAATGTAGAAACAGAGTCAAAAACAAATAAGGATCAAGAAACTCGGTCAAATCAAAAGACGTATATCGTGGTCAGGAAAGAGGAATCTATACTAATAAAAGGCAAAGCCCTCACTGACTGACTGACTGACTGACTCATCACTAATTCTCCAACTTCCCATGTAGGTAGAAAGCTGAAATTTGGCAGGCTTATTCCTTACAGCTTACTTACAAAA
This sequence comes from Polypterus senegalus, assembly GCF_016835505.1. Taxonomy (NCBI): domain Eukaryota; kingdom Metazoa; phylum Chordata; class Cladistia; order Polypteriformes; family Polypteridae; genus Polypterus; species Polypterus senegalus. The sequence goes on along the minus strand of NC_053158.1, from coordinate 133,176,038 downwards.
GTTAAGCAGGTTTCATTTTGAAATTCTACACGTAACGGTCATAACGGTCGATAACGGTCGACAACGTCCGCCATGTTGAACTTTCTTATTTATGGCCCCATCTTCACGAAATCTGGTAGGCGACTTCCTGTGCTAACGAAACCGATGTACGCCACTGTCGGCCGCCATATTGAACTTTCCAAAATCACCAATTTTCAAACTTCCCGTAGGTAGAAGGCTGACCCCATCTTCACGAAATTTGGTAGGTGGCTTCCTGCGCTAACCAAAACCGATGTACGTACTTATTTTGGTGGTATGACGCCACTGTCGGCCGCCATATTGAATTTTCCAAACATCACTAATTCTCCAACTTCCCGTGTAGGTAGAATGCTGAAATTTGGCAGGGCCATTCCTTTACAGCTTACTTACAAAAGTTAAGCAGGTTTCATTTCGAAATTCTACGCGTAATGGTCATAACGATCAACAACGTCCGCCATATTGAACTTTCTTATTCATGGCCCCATCTTCACGAAATTTGGTAGGCGCTTCCTGCACTAACCAAACCAATGTACATACTTATTTCGGTGGTATGACGCCTCTGTCGGCCGCCATATTGAACTTTCCAACGTCACTAATTCTCCAACTTCCCGTGTAGGTAGAAGGCTGAAATTTGGCAGGCTCATTCCTTACAGCTTACTTACAAAAGTTAAGCAGGTTTCATTTCGAAATTCTACGTGTAATGGTCATAACGGTCAACAAGTCCGCCATGTTGAACTTTCTTATTTATGGCCCCATCTTTTGGTAGGCAGCTTCCCTGCACTAACCGAAACCAATGTACGTACTTATTCCGGTGGTATGATGCCATTGTCGGCCGCCATATTGAACTTTTCAACAGTCTTTATTACTTATGGGCCCATCTTCAAGAAATTTGGTACACGGGTTCCCAACGCTAACTGAATCCTACCTACATATATATATCGCCCATAGCCTGCAGCTCGGTCACCAAGTTGTTGGATGCCTGCCTATATAAGGCCGTCCGCCGCTCCAGTCTCTACATTCCCTTCCTTGCTTCGCCATGGGATTCACGCCTCCCTACTGATAACTACAGCCTTTTTGTTTAATCCACAGCTTCTCCGCTGTTTTATTGTTTGTTTATTACAATTATAGTTATTGTATAGGTATTTTACACTTACTTTACATTGCTCAGGTACCCATTTCCTTTTCATTCCAACCCCATTACCATGTCTATCGAGATGATCAATATCGATCAAAGAACTATCACTTACCGAGTGGTTTCCATGCCCGGAGATACCACCTATCTTTTCCATTCTCTTTGTTACATATTGCACGGCCATATCAGGCTCACTCTTGATATCCGGAGGAACATTGTGTCTTATGTATTGAATGACTGGGACAGGTTCAAGGTGTGGACTGATGACGGTACAGGAGGTAATTATACTACACAGGAGCACTATAAGAATGAAATGCTTAAGCCCTTCGCCTATGGTTCTGCATGTGAGTTGATGGCTGCCGCTGAATTGTTCGGTTGTTGCTTTCAAGTGTACCGAAATGGCCAAATATTTTACACCTTTCGACAACCGCCAATGCCTCTTAAACATCTTACATTCACAGGTGACGATTTCAGTAGTGGACACTTTGATGTTTATGAATGTTTAAACTCTCAAAAGCTGGATGTGATTTTATCGCTGAAACCGGCTGTGTGCTTACAACGCTTGACAGATGCGGAATGGCACTTCAATACAACAAATCCTGCAAATACTGTCATAATTGAAACAAACCATGAAACTCAAACCGATTATGACAGCAGCAATCCAAGCTGTGAGATTTGAGACAATATTACTGTTCACATGGCCAACTGTAAGTTGCATGCTCAAGAGTAAGCTCAGCGCATAGCTTGGTCATATTACAACCGAGGGCGAACTGACAACATGGTATACAAAGAGATCCTTAACAAATAATTATTGGCATATTTTCCCTCAGTTTAAAAAGGTTACATTTTCTTCTTAATAAAAATTTTAATGCAGTACTTCGCCACTGTGAAGCGCGGGTATTTTGCTAGTCTATACTAATAAAAGGCAAAGCCCTCACTGACTCACTCACTCACTGACTGACTCACTGACTCATCACTAATTCTAACTTCCCGTGTAGATAGAAGGCTGAAATTTGGCAGACTCATTCATTACAAAAGTTGGGCAGGTTTCATTTCGAAATTCTACGCGTAATGGTCATAACTGGAACCTATTTTTTCGTCCATATACTATAATAGACTTCTGCTTGATGCCCGTTGGAGGCGGAGTTACGCCTCCCACGTAATTTAGTGCCTGCCCATATAAGGTCATCCGTCAGCGGCAATCCAATAGAAACACTGCTGCTAAATATTCACGGGTGAAGGACTGTGCTTATGCAGAGGAAGATGAGATGGTCAGGGTGGTGTTTGGCACAAACTCAGCGAAACTGCGAGAGAAACTTTTAAGTGCTGGGTCTTAGCTAACATTAAATACTATTAATATTATAATATAAATATTCAATAGCATGCCGCTCGATGTAGTGCGTCAACTCGATCTGAATTGCGTGATCACATTCGAAAAAATATATCTTTTCAAGTTCTATTTAGTCGACACAAATATCTTTGGTTGGAATGTAAGGCTTAATTTACTCTTTACATTTGTATGGTGAAGAAAAATGTATGCAATGATGCCTTCTTTTAACTTACATTCCTACCAAAGATATTTCTGTCGACTAAATAAAAATTCCTTCTATTTAAAATTTAACAGATACGATAGTTCATAATATCCACACAGACTTGCACGTAAGAGCAGGAGTCATCTGTTTTAACAAACAGCTTATTGCACTGATACGAAATGGCCTGCCCATTTAATTATTTAGGAATGGATAAATAAATTAAGATTTTGTACAAATACTGTTTTTCATTTTTCTTCCTTGATGGATTCTGGCATGCCCAGCAACAGTTGCTCGCACCCCAAAGAGTGTATATATATATATATATGTGTGTGTATGTATGTGTGTATGTATATGTATGTGTGTATATGTAGATATGTATATATATGTGGATGTATGTGTATATATGTATATATATATTATGTATATATGTGTGTGTGTATATATATATATGTGTATATGTATATATGTATATATATATATATATATGACAGCAACACTCATCACTCACAACAGTGACAAAACAATTACATTGACAATCATGTTACGTTATTTTCAAAATGTTTCCTTTTCTTTTTCATTACTTCTTTAACACACTACTTCTCCGCTGCGAAGCGCAGGTATTTTGCTAGTCTATACTAATAAAAGGCAAAGCCCTCACTGACTCATCACTAATTCTCCAACTTCCCATGTAGGTAGAAGGCTGAAATTTGGGAGGCTCATTCCTTACAGCTTACTTATTGCGCCCCCATACCCACGCCTCCCACGTAATTGAGTGCCTGCCCATATAAGGCCGTCCGTCAGCAGCAATCCAAAGACACGCTGCCGCACGAGGCTTTTGTTATGCCTAAGACGAATATGATTTTCGCGAGATACAAGTTTAGTGAGAAGACACAAGGTATAAACAAGACTTTTGATCACTTTGTAACGGAGTTAAAATTGCTGGTGAAGGACTATGCTTATGCAAACGAAGATGAGATGGTCAGGGATAGAATAGTGTTTGACACAAACTCAGTGAAAGTGCGAGAGAAACATTTAGCCGGGTCTGAGCTAACAGTCAATAAAGCCGTGGACATTGCATATTGCACGAGATAGCACAACCACAGCTGAGAACCTTCGATGCATGTACTCTGAGGGCTCACGTGAACTGACTGTGAACGCAGTACGCACACAAAAAGCAAGAGCTCCAAAGAGCTCTGAACAAAAAACATTACAGAATTGAGAAGGTAGCAAAGAATATGAAGTGTGTGATGCATACAAGCATATTCATAAGTGCAGGTACTGCAGAAACAAAGCACACGGTGGAAAAAGTCAATGTCCAGCTAAAGGAAGACAGTGTAAAAAATGTGGTAAATTGAACCACTTCGCTAAAATTTGCAGGACTGGGAAAGGTAAACCCGTGCATGTAGTGTGCGATGTCTCAGATAAAGAGGAATACGAGCTGTTTATTGATGCAGTAAGAAAGGAACAACCCTCTGAATCTGAACAAGCCTTTGTAGACATATCAATAGGAAAGCAAGGTGTAAAGCTTAAGTTTAAATTAAGTTCATAGACATGTTGTCGCTAAATATTCGCAGGCAAATCCACAACTTAATACCGGGAATGCCTGTTAAACATCTTAGATTCACGAGTACCGATTTGGGTATCTTTACAACGGTTGACAAACACGGAATATAACTTGAACACAACACATCCTCCAAATACGAACCTGATTGAAAGAAATAATGATAATCAAATCCTTGATGACAGCAACACTCATAACAGTCACAAAACAATTACATTGACAATCATGTTACGTTATTTTTAAAATGTTTCCTTTTCTTTTTCATAACTTCTTTAACACACTACTTCTCCGCTGCGAAGCACGGGTATTTTGCTAGTTAGTTTATAATTAGGAATCCAAAAGACTAGATTAGATTAATCCTCTTTGTGCTGTGTTCGGCTTCACCCCATGTTACATCCATCTCCATCAGCTCATTGATCACAGTTCGCCGGCAGGCTGTTTTAGGCCGTCCTTGTTTGCACTTCCCAGGTGGTGTCTATCTCAGACCAAACTTAGGTATACTGTTCTGGTTCATTTTAAGGATGCGGTCAAGCCAGCTTAAAACTAGAATTACTAGAGCCTATGAAAAACCCGTAGATCCGTCACACCTTAAAACGCTTCGTACCTCTCCATCAGCGTCCTTTGTCCTGTAAATGTGTGGATAAACAGCAAGCAGCCTGCTATCACATCCCCCCACCCCGCACAGTTGTCTCAGCTCAAGTCTGTTTACCTGCGTGTCTGTTGCTTAGACTTGTATAGAGTGAGAAGTCAAGCAAATGACAAATTTTATAAATACTATATCGTTATTTGGAGCACTTGCATTTCATATGTGTTCCGTGTCTACAACGACCTATGTAAACACATCGTTAAAACAGAAAAGTTTTTCATGTTTCAGTAGTAATTGACAAAATGTAGACATGAAGTGTATAATGTATGAAGCCTGAATTCCAAATATCAAAGAAACACTTTCACAAAAGGCACAAATAGAACAAATGTGCTTATATTCAAAAATATAACTTCAGAAAAACAACCCACATTCGTGTGCGACACTGACACGCATTTGCTACGAGCGCTTCGGTGGCGCAACAGTATCAGCTGTTGACTGATAATCTAAACTTCACGGGTTTGATCCCGGACGAGTCTGTTTTGAGAATTGAGCTGCAAGTATTCTTACTATTTTAGAAAAAAACATACATTTGATTCCATTCTGTAACAGCCGGTGTAATATATGATACTTGTAATGGTTAGCTTTGTTTTTTTATTCAGTTTAATTCTCTCAGCTGCATTCACGATCCCCCTGGGATCGTGAATGCGGCTAAGAGAATAAACTCTCACTCTGCTCACTGTTGTTTTCACATAGACAAGCTATAACAGAGGTAAACTCAAATCATGATGCTCAAAACAGCAGTGTCAAATGGGGGGGAGGGGGTGTTTGGGGTTTTTTTTACCATAAATTTATACCCAATGTCCCATATATTTGTCTCTTTTCTTTTTTCTCCGTGCTGCGTTGACATCGTGCACCAGAAGGCGTGAGCTTATTCAGTGCAGAAGGATGAACGCACATGTACTGTGCAAGGTATGCACAGGGGCCACTGTGAAAAGAAGAGTGTTCATGGCTCAACTTGCAGAGGAACTTCGTTGTCGCATCTTACTAGAAAAGGAGATGGAAAAAAAAGTAGGATGCAACATCGACAAGCTTAATGTTCAATGCTTAATGTTCAAATTATAAGGTATAGTGTCATAGAAGGCAGAAATATACTGGTTAATAAGGTAACCACGGAAAAGCAACCAAAGATATCTGCAGGTTATGCTTTATGTGCTGTTAATTCATATTAATGTTTTTATATAACAATGGTAATGAATGAAAGCCTTGTAAACTGTTAAATGTGCTGTGCCAATTGTAATAATTTTGAGAACTTAACACCTTAATACCTTTTGTGAGAGCCTCTTCTAATCATGAAAAACTACATATCATCACAAAAAAGAATATATAATTGAAGCACTAAAGAAAAACAAAGAGTCTCCCATCAGCATGAAGCAAACCAAGTATCTCCTTATGCATGGTGCTTTAATTTATAAATTCATAGCCAGTAATTTATGAATATTACTATCACTACTGCAAGGCTTCATCCTACTGTTGAATAAAGTGTGATTATATATATATATGTTATATATTGCCTTGTCGCTGGAAGTTGGAATGTATGAGAGCCATGCAGAAAAAAGACAGGCTCTTCTCTAACTGGTGTTATGTTCCACAAAGTAATGTATTTTTATTTATCCACACAACATTTCAATATTTTTGCTGTGTCCACTGAAATAATAATAGAAAAAACAATCTGTATTTTTAGATTAAATATTTTCCAAGTGTTTTCCAAAACATCTGATATTTCTTCTCAATTTCCAAAGGTTTTCCACAGCTGAAAACCCATTTTGTTAATTTCAAGGTTTTCCACGTTTTTAAGGACACATAGGAATCCTCATAAAGTTTTCACAATCCAATATTATACCAGGAAACTGATTGTTTACTGAATCAGAAGACATACAAAATATGATTATAGAATTAAATAACACCAAGTTACAGTCAAAAATGCCAAGGTAACTCCAGCCAGATTTTCAGCGTAGAACAGAAAGTGTTAAAGTAGGCGATTATCCATCCATCCATTATCCAACCCGCTATATCCTAATACAGGGTCACGGGGGTCTGCTGGAGCCAATCCCAGCCAACACAGGGCAAAGCAGGAACAAGCCCTGGGCAGGGTGCCAGTCCACCACAGGGATCAAGTTACTTGACCAACCTAAATTACAGTTCATCATTGAGTATGGTTGTAATTCAAGACAGAAATAATTTTTAATTTGAAATCATGACGGCAAACCAAAGTGTGTTGACTTCCTTTATTCACTTTGTATTACTTGAGCCTTGTTCAAGATAAAGGTATAACAATGCATTAAAGAAACTTGAGATTGAAGAGTATTCAAAATCAAATGTATAATAGAATTTTGTGATCAATCGTTAAATTTCTGGTTACATTTTTTTACATAAAGCTCAGTTACGTAACAGCTTTATATTGTTTATTCCCATACATGAATGAGTCATAATGAATAATTATTAGTGTGTATACCTGGAAGTAAGCTGCATTTTCCTTCAAGTGCACGTCAATGCATTTTATTATCTGAAGAATCCAGCTCCATTGAGTCTGCAAAGTTTCCATGTATGCCTGAGAAACACAACACAAATTGTTTTTGCATTAACTGTCTGTCCTTACAAAAAGCATATATAACAAATTAGTATAACATGTCATATGCTTTAATAAATACATAGTGATACACCAATTAAACAATCAGGTATTGTTATCAGTGGTTTTATTTGCTATTTAAAAGTGATTGACAATCAGCATACAGTACAACTAGCCAATATTCTGTTGAATTTTAATAGATAAATAATGAGTCTCCTGCATTCTCGGGGACCCAATGTTGGACTTTGCATGTACTTTTAAGAGAACAAAGCATTCAGGGAAATGTTTAAGTTTAGGTTTCAATTTCCATCCAACTAGAATAACACAGCTTAACTTCAGGGACATTTGGAAAAGCAGTCTGTTTTTCTTCTGTATCCTTCTAATTAAGTAAAAGCAGCTTTATCCAAGGGGGAGTAAGAGTAAATGAAAATAAATGATTTTGTGGCTTTTAATAAGAATTATTTAAGACCTTCCTGTTTTTATTTTGATGGGGTGCAGTATATATATACAGTATATATATATATAAACTTGTGAGGAATGCAGGCTCTATTGTAGGCATGCAGCCGGACAGTCTGACATCTTTTACCTGCATTTTTATCACTGTTTAAGTTAATATTGTTTTTATCAGTATGCTGCTGCTGGATTATGTGAATTTCCCCTTAGGATTAATAAAGTATCTATCTATCTATCTATCTATCTATCTATCTATCTATCTGTCTGTCTGTCTATATTAATAGATCCATATACTAAGTGCAATAAGGTTGAGATTTTTTCATGCCGTACCCTATTTCTTTGCAAATATGCAATATTTCTTTAGAAAAAGTTATATTATTTAAATTTCATGTATTGTCTGTTAGAAGCCACTAAAAAATTGTCATTCATTTTATTTTGCTTCATTCTGACAAGCTCCATTAATGAGCATGGGTAGAGTTTGTTTTCAGATAGCCCCATGCTTTAACAGTGCAAATTATTGCACATATAAAAAATGACCAACCTATGGTAGGTAAAAAAACTAAAAATGGCTGACATGAAGTGAAGTTTGAGGATGTTTTTATCTTTAACCAAAAAAGAAAATAATACCAAATGTATGTATAATTCAATATACAGTATTTCAGTATTTTAATGTTATATTGTTAATATTATATCATTTTATATATTGATGGCATGTCAGGAGCATACCTCCAAGTCCACCAACCACCACATATGATTAGCTTTAAATGGATTACCTATTCAGAAGTGCAAGTTGTATGGCTGCTGGCTTTCTGAGCCTCATCGATTTACATATCCAAAAGCTGATTATTAGTGCATTACTTTAAAAAGTCATGCAATAGCTTTCTGTGTATCATACTAAAAACATCGATAAGTTTGTATTTTTTAAACTGAGTTATTATCTTAACTGTAATTCTTAATTATTGAAAAGCCAGTACCAATATATATCTGAAAACACAAAAATGCTATTTATTTGTAAAAAAATAAATATTTGCATTGTATTCAGTATCATGTATCACTTTAATAAGTAAAAGCACTTCATATCTTTGAATTATAATCACACAAAGCTAGGGGAGACTTAATTTTCTTGTTGCCTGGGTACTGCAAAAATGCAAGTTTTTTGGCAATTTAGCAATGTAAACGAAACAAAAGTAAATGTTACAAATATTACACAAAGCAATCTATGGTGAAGCAAAAGGCTACTATGGTCCTTTCAGTTTGTTTCCTAAAAGAAACAAGCAAGATTATGACCACACCTTGAAAAGAAAAGGAAACACCTCAGTCTAAGTAATACATAAAGCAATTTATGAATCGCTGTTATATATGGAATTCAATTAAGTTCAGTAAAATGAACAATGCATCATGCACCACCCTAGTATGTTTTGTAAAGGTCTCTGTATTTCATTGAGGTTGCAAGGAAACACTGTGATACCCTACAATCATGAAATTGACTAAGCAGGTAACACAACAGACAAATGGAAAATGCATTTAAAATGTAATTGATAATTTATTTCTAAACAAAAGTTTCCGTGTTTAAATGTTTTTGGGTTTATAATGTCAGATGAAACAAAAACAAAATTCAAAGAAGTTTAAATGCAGTATAAAATGAGAACCTACAATTCTGAAATACAATTTAAATTGTCAAAGCCTAAATAAATTACCTCAATCTTGTCTTTTGCAGGGTGACCGTTTGTTAGCAGATTGTCCACTTTTTGCTTAAGTTTATTTAGTTGTTTCTCTTTATCTTCTAATTGGCTCATTAGTTTCTTCACAAAAAAATAAACAAAATCATTAATTTCATTAACGTTTTGCCAAGTCCTTTTGTGGAAAAACTAACAACTTCTACAGTAGTACCCAATAAAAAGTTAAAAGGAAAATAAACATCATAATCTTATATATAGTTCTCTCATTCTTGTAAGAAAAAGAAAAACAAGTTAGTAGTTAGTGTAATCAGCTAAAATGTGCTTTAACAAGGTTCAACAATCCCATAAAAAGTTTCTTTTATCTAATAAACACTGAATTAATTATTTACATTTTTGTGCCACCCATTACATTCTGGCAACATTGGCCACATTAGTTACAGACCTTTGTGCATGTAAAAATTATATTTATGGTTCACAATGGTTGGCCTTTGAAACAACATTTTATTCGAAACAGTTATACAACTATCATATATTTGGCCAAAACCTTTACTCAAAGTATCTTATAAGATCAGGCAAGATATATTACAATAATTATTTTCTGTCTACTTTGTTCTATATGAGATCATGTGGGGCCAGAGCCTATGACATTATTAGTCATATAGTTGAAAATCACCTGGGACAGACAAACATGATACGCTGTCAAAACAGACACCGACTCCTTATGGACCAGTTTAGAGCCATTAATCAATCAAATATGCACATTTTTGGGAAGTGTGAAATACCTGGAGCGCAAAGAGAAAACCCATGTTGACATCATCAGAACATGTAAATTGCACAAACAAAGAGGACAAGCCTAAATGCTTACCTAGAAACCTGAGAATGTTTGTGTAGGACTTGTATGCTTTAAATTTATTTGAATTCATATTTTCTGTGTAAAACTTGACAACAGGCATGTTAGATTAACTAGTTATTGCAAATTGGCTCTGTATGAATGTGAGCCTTGTCTGAGTTTAAGTATGCCTGCAAAGACCAGCCATAATCTAGGGTTGGTTTATCACTAGTCCACAATGCTGCTGAAAAAAACTCCAATATGTAAAGACTAGGTAATAGTAATGTAACCCTCATGAAAATGAATGAGTAGATTTAGATGTAATGAGTAAATAAATAGTTTCAAGTGTTAACTGATGAAGCAGTTACAATTATCAATAAAAAAAAACAATATTCATGAAAAGAAGACGGCTGATAATGAGGGAATTACATCCCAAAGAAGGTTAACTTGTAATCTGAGCACTCCTCTTACCCCTACAGAAATTCCACTAAATTAATACCATTTTCTTCCACCAAGTACTACAACCATGTACAGTAGTATCAAATTAACATTCATGATAAAACAGTCATTTTAAAATGGCTACCTCAACCCTATGTACCTACAGTATATAGCAATTGCTGAGACTGCATGAAAGAACCACATGCCACACTTCAAAATATACACTGCAGCACTAGACGTTATTCAGAGAACACCAGCCACATTCACTTCTATATTAAAGACCTATTGTATTCTAAAAGATAATGGGAACAAAAACTCATAGTCTTAAACAGAGAAGACTACATAGGGATCCAATTCTAGTCTTCAGATTTTTCAAAAATATTAACTGAGATGATCCAGCAGAATCTAAAGGTTGTTGTCAGCCGCTCATTAGCTTAACTCAAACCTGAATTGGGAATTTTGATAGACTTTTAAATATAACTCTTACTTCCTTAGTGTTCATTAGTCTTCAGATTCATACCTTTACTTTTTATTCATTACATAACCAATGATTTTAAAACAGAATTGAGTTTTCATCCATAGAAATCTCACAGGTATATCAGTCCAACTCAGGCAAAATAAAGCTACACACAAATTAATTTTTTTAATATAATTAGCAAAAGCACAATCAATTTACTTTCAGTGTTTGAAGGCATACAGTCAAACCAACTGTAAATTAACCTTAGCAATGCATTAAACAAGTCAATAGCCAGTAGCCACCACTGCTACATCAACTACTACAGAACAAATATGGAATGAAATCCCAAACCATTCTAAGTGAAGTTAACATTTTAAATTATACAATGGTCAATACTTCATAAAAAAACATTTTTACATAAAACTTACCGAGTATAATTCCTGCTTTTGGGCAATGTTTTTGTTCTTATCACTCCAATCATATACCAACTCTTCTTCTTCACGTTCATTTACCCACATGATTTCCCTGGAAATGTCATCTATTACCTCTGACAACTGCCTCAGTTGATCCAATCTTTCATTGGACATTTTCTAGAAAAGGAAAAATAATGATAAAAATAAGAAATCTAAATATATTATTTTGAGAATAATTTTAAATGCAAGTTTTACATTTCATAGTACATTTTCGTACTTCTTCATGACTATACAGCAAAGAAAGAGGATTCATAGGACTTTATTTTACAGATAAGACACAATCAAAGTCATTCATATAAGCAACCTAATAGTGAGCATCATCTGTTTACAAGTGTCCTGGTAAAGTATGAAACAGTGAGACAGATGCTTTATGATATGAAGATGAAGTCCTCTTAAGACAGCTGTTTAAACAATGCCAGTAGCTTGTCCATTAACATCACTGGTACAGATGAGGTTTTGTCAGACTTAGGAGTGTTATTACTCTTGTGTGACCTGACTTAACTTGCAATGCAATTAAATAGGAACATTATTTATTGTTGGTTTATAACCACTTTTAAATATGATGCTATTGTATGACGTTAACCTGCATCCAACCCTGAAAGTAGGTCCTCCAACTTACAGAGAGCACTCAGTGGTTGGTGGCTACAGCCACGGTAAAAAAAATCCTTACACAATTCCATTCCATTCGAACTAATGTAGTGCTGAGGTGTCACTCATTGCATGGCTGCACTTGTGTCATAATTTTGGGATGCTGAGGTTGTACGTTGTGTGGTGGGTGCAGTAACGTACTATATCAGTGCATGCTCCTAACCTCTACTAAATTCTTATGTTATGGAGAACACAAGCAAACAGCAAACTTGTATTGCACCTCTGTGCATTTGGCCTTTTCTCCCACATTCCCAAAAACATGTAGGTTATGTTAACTGACAATTCTTAATTGGCCCTATCTGGGTGTGTGTACAAATGGGCCTTGTAGTGGACTGGTACCTGATCCAAGTATGACTCCTGTGTTAGGCCCAGTGATACCTAGGGATAGGCTTCAGCCCCCAAAGACCCAGAACTGAATTAAGGAGTTTTAAAACATTATGTTTCCTATTTAAAATAGAAATTATTTTACATATTAAATAAAACAAAATAATTTGTAAATATAGGTTAATTTTAAGTGTCTGATTCAGCACAAATCAATAATATGTTTTTGGAATTATTATACTTTCTATTTAGCCTGCAATAGAAGCTGCAAAACCAAACTTCAGTTCTACAGTTTTTAAAATAGTGAGGTTTGCTCATTATGCCTACAGATAATGTAGATAAATCTATTTAATATTCATAGTTTAATGGGTGCATCAGTGTAGCTTCCCAAATCTAGTAAGCCTTATTTTTGACTCTGCTGTACTCACAAATTAGAGTATAAACTAAGAATTATGAATTAAGTTATTTCAGTGTACATTTCCACATTCATCAATGACAATCAAATTTCTAGATGAAGTGGGAAAGTGGTAATACACACAGGTTTATTATTTTACAATAATTTGTTTAATTTGTCAGTAGAAGAAACTGACATATCAGATCTAAGTAGGAGAAGCTACTTCAAAATCGAGATGAAACCAATTATACTATCTCCAAATTAACTTCATAGTACTTACATTTTAAATTATGCACATATCTCCATAACCTATATATCATAAGCTCTTTTTTCACGACTCCTCTTAAGTGTAAACTGAGGCACTTTTGTGATCGTGACTTGACTAGTGCAAAATTCAGAAATTTTACACACTGTGACTCCTAAGTGTACTTTAGTTTTCAGCAGCAATTCATCTACAATAATATGCAATTATTACATGCTAAAGGATCATATGTCATTTGTAAAATGCTCTACAAACACAAAAATCAGAAATGTTACTAAAAAGGCACACCAGATTATTGCAACACAGCTTTTTAAAAACTGTAATATGTTCTTTAAAGGCTTTTAAAGGCTAATCAACCCAGAAAAGCAATTATGTGGATGAGACTTTTTTATTGTCACTAATATCTCTTAAGAAAAAGTGGCAAAGAGAGAGTCAACAGCCCTGCTGTGTTGAATATATAGCATTAGTAGTTCATTCTTGCATTAACTATTCACACATTACCACAGGTAACAAAAATCACTTAATGGGTTTGTAAATCTGCAGACAACATTCATGTGATTTCTGCTATACGTGCAGTGCAGAGTAGGGTGAAGTAATGATATTACTCAGGTCCAAAGTAAACAAATTATCTAGAAACTCAATTTACAGATCTAATAACATACATAATAATGTCTATGAAAATATACATAATTAGTACACTCGCTTTAGAGAAAACTCACATTATCCAACTTTAAAATGAATGATAAACACAATGCATTACATATGCACAGATCTACCAATATGACTATAGCAAACATAAATAACATCATCAGCACGTTTATTCTCAGACAGATCACTTTGTTTTTGAAATGAAACAACTCATCATAAGTGTGTCAGCCTCCAGACTGATCAGATGCTCATGTCAACATCACTGTACAACAAACATACTTTGCATAACAGCATGAAGCACCTCCTGTTCATTCTCTGGTGTGCCATCTTCTGAAAAAGCAGGCTTACCACAAAAACAAATGAAGTATGCCTCAGAATGCATGATATTTCATCACATTAGGTGGACTCTGTTCAGCATCACTCATCTTCAAAGAACAAGAATATTTATCATGTTATTGCCATGTAAATGGAGAGGCTTGTGAGTGATATCATACATACAGTTGTATCTGAGTAATGTGACAAAGCAAGTTTTTGCTCTGATTCACCTGAATTTGAAACATGTACGATGTCTGACATGATGCCCCCTGGGAAGTCCCAATTCTAATGTTTCTGTCTGTGCTTTATATTCCATTTGTTTGAAAAATTATGCAGGTATTCAATGCAATATAAGATGAACTTCAACCGAACTTCCCAAGCTTCCCTGGCAAATTTTGTGACCCCAAATTGAACCCTTCATAAGGTCATCATGGAAAAGTATTACACTGCTGTTTAGTAAACCAGCTATAGTTGGTTACTTAAGTATGAGGCTTCACATCTAAGAGCACATCTTAACATGTTGACTGCCGGACCATTTATAACCAGAATGCTGCAGTATTGGTGTATGCATATATGATAAAGAACTCTGTCAAAACTGTATAGAAATGTATTAGAAAGGCATGGTTTTGTCATCAATAGTAACTGTCAAAATTATTCTGACCAGCAACACAACTAAAGTCCTAAAATAATGGCTCCTCACAAAGTGCAGGCTTAGATGAACATGTGCTGTAAATATGTGTTTCTTTCCACTGCCCACGCTTGTTGCACAAAACACATTTGGTAGTTGGCAATTGTTTGCGCTCAATGGGCAGAAAAATGTCCATGTAGAGCTGTCCTGACAGTTGTGATGAGTCGAACACTTTGTGATGAAGAAACACCATTGGATAAGCGATCCACATCAGTGCCAGTGCCTACAGGTTCCACATCATTCAATTGATTGTCACTACCTTGATTACTGTCATTATCATTAAAATATTAATATTGCAATAAAACTAGTTGTTTGAAAATATCGGCAGCTTTATACCTTTTGTGAGACAACATTATCTGTTTATGACACTATTTTCCACAAGCCATTCACTAGATGTCAGCACTCTATTAGATAACTCAGACATGGCAGCAATCTGAGAATTAACTGCAAATTATTATGTTAACCTTTAAATGATTTGAATGTACATGTAAAACCAGTGTTACTTATTCTGGACTCACCATAAAATTGGAGATTATGTGCTTGTTTAATAAGCAAAATTTAATATTTTAATTTATAGGTCTTATCTTATGACTTCAACTTATTCTTAAATCTGTAATCATTTTGAAAATTACAGTTGATAAGTGAAAATGTAAATTTTACTTTGGCTAACTATATTAACATTAAAATTTAATTAAATATCCAAATTATAATTAATTGAGAACAACTACTGTGCTTCTTACCATCAAATTTCTGTGTTCTTCCTCAAGCCTTGCAACCATAGACCTATTACCTTCCTATTAAAAGGAAACATAAAACAACATCAAATGTTTTATAGTACTGTTTTGATTAAGATAAGAACCTGGTAGTTTAATATATCCCTCAAATGGAGAAAAGCTAAAAATAAAAGCTTGCATGATCAATGTAAAGAAAATAGCTTAAGAAATAAAATACTAGCTAAATATTTTTTTAAATCATGTACTGTAAAATCTTTTTTGAATAAAATTCACTAGGAAGACTCTAAATGTTGACCATATCCATGCATTAGACATGAGACAAAAAATGGCACACACAAAAAAATGATAAAAATAATGACACATACCATATCTGCTTTGGCCTTTAGTATTGTTGGTGCTTTCTCCAGGTCCCTGGTAAAATTCTTTTGTCGGAAAATTTGCTCTTCAATGGTTGTTTTGTCTTCACCCCATGGTAAGTTATCTATCGCATGCTGTAAACAGAAAAGTAGTTATTTCCATTCTTTAATATTCACTAATGTTTTTTTACTAAAATCTTTACTTAGATGATTTTTACAAGAGCATATTTTTATTTTTTTATTTTATGTCATTGTATGACCAATGAATATTAGAAATATGCACCTGCTAAACAGAAGGTAGATGCCTGCAAACAACTGAAAAAAAGATGAAAAAGTGGATCTTCAGTGTCTAGACTGAGTCAAGGTGTGTATTGCCAGGAGACAAACACTACATAGAAATGTTTCTTAGAGAGAGTATTTACTGGTTCAAAGACTCAACAGACTGCTGCACTGGCCAGTAGTCTCATAAATTACAATTAAAATCTCAGATAATGTACTATTACAATCTCATACTTCTTAGATTTAAATTTAAGTTTACAAACACACTTTTAAACTAATATTCATAAACAGATATTTTAATGACTAAACATAATGGTTGCTACAAATTTTATGTGCTGTGTCTGTTTCTGCCCCCTTGCTCCCTTTGGAATATATGTCCTAGGTATGGAGTATTTTAAGGATATCTCTTTAAGGAGAGAAAAGGGGCCAAACCATGCCTGTGGGTCCTGGCATAAATGTGCTGGTGTATGTCGTAAGTGAATGGACCGTCTTCAAAAAAAAAAGGAGGCACGCATTTGGAAAAAGAGAGGAGAAGGAGCTGGGAGAGAGGATTAAAAGGGAGCGATCCAAAAGGCACGGACACTCCATGTGTAGATTGGTTTGGAGGCACGCAAAAAGTGCTAACTGACCAGTGGAGGACAAATGTGTGCACGGCACTGGCTATTAGTTGTGATGCTTGCGTCTTCGCCTTGAGGGATGCATTAATGCCATTATACCCGGGTGAGGTGGACTTTGGCATCCAGGAAAGGACTTATTTCCAAAAAGGTGAGAACGCTCCTATATATTGTAGAGTGGAATCATGTCAGTGTGACCTTTTACCAATGCGCTGTATTTAATGGCGAAATACCCTGCCAGTTAGATTCAAAGCCAAAGAGGATGATCAAAAGGGACTGGGGAATGTGTATGAGTGACTTATACCTTTTATATATGTATATACATGTATGTGTTGTGTATATCCATGTGCTGTCTGTAAGTAGTCATGTTTCTCCAGTCTCATTTACTTTATCTGCTTGAATGTTTTTCTGTACAGTTTATTACAAAGGGGTGATTCACAGATAGGGTCATACACATCAGTATTCGGTTATTTGTTCAGTTCAATGTCATGGATGATTTGCTAATGGGGAGTAAGTTGTGACACGTGAGTCACTGTCTTGCACCCCAAAACATAAGGCTGAGTCTCAGTACTTTAACAAAACCAGCTTTATTCAGCTTGAAACAGGAACAGCACCATTATTTATTGCAGCAGGATCTACCACTCTCTTTTACACAGACACAGCAGTCAGGCATGGTCATGGCCAGGTTAGTGGCCAAGTAATACTGTTCCCTGCATTTATAATGTTCCTTGCAATACCCATCGACGATAGGAGCTTACAGCACAACTGCGATCGGCTCTGATTTGCTTCTTTGTTGCTCCGCTGCAGTGCTGTGAGCCTGCGTTTGCCACAACAACGGACAAGCAATCTTCCACAGACGCAGCAATCGTGCATTTGGACGTACTTTGGCATGTCGTCCCATTGGGGAGGGTCCCAAAATAGTTCAGAAACCTCACACCCGCCCAGCTTTGTCAGTTTTATTACATCTCCATCAAATAGGATCAAATTAGGGCTAAGGTTTTCTCCATGTTCTGAACCTGTAAGTATTAGTTTCTTACTAAGAGTAGGAGGTTCTCATATGTGTTTGACTCCTGATATTGCATTTTGAGAAACTCCTACAACTTTTTCGAATTTAAAATGTAAGCTTAAGAAACACTTGCTTACTGTCCAAACTCTGACAAGTAGTGTTCATTTTACTAAAAGGACAAAATAAAATGTCTTAATTCATTAAAGTAGCTTTTTGCCATTTGTTTAATTTCACAGAACAGCTCCTCTTGTTTCTTTTTCTCAGTTTAATATTCCACTTTCTTTAATGTATAGGCTAATATTCCAATCTTCACTCTCTTTCTGTTAAAGTTAACCTTATAAGCTCTCTGTTTGCAGAAGGTTTGCAGCAAAAAATAAAAATAAAAAAGACACTACAACTAAATTACCATAAAACTCAGAAAAGTAGATGCTGAAAAATAGTTTTTGTTATAGGCCCATCACCGATGAAGTCATTTACAGTATATTGAAAATCAGCCAATTTAGATCAATGGACAATCGACTGAAGCCTTTATCAGAAAAAAATCATATGATCAGGAGAAAGCTAATTTTTAAGTATGTCAGCTCTTCTTCAGGCATTCATTTTTTATTCTGTATTATTATTTTTCAGATGTCTCTTTCTCTGCATAAAAGAAGCATCAGCAGTAATGTTACACTCTTGTTACAGCTGCAGAGAGTAGGGCTTATGTGCACAGAGGTATTATGTCATTGCAAGCTGGTATAACTATATCGTGCCATGTCTTCACCTACTTTTGGATGCATTTTTTAAATTTAGTTACATATCCAACTCTGAGTGACTGCGTGATGAGAGTACTTACTAATTGCATTCATTTAAGATGAAGATTAAAAACTTACCAGGAAACATGAAGACAAAACTGAAGTCACAAAAAGGGGTGCAGGGAACTGTTAGAAAGCCACTAGAGTTGAACTGGCCTGAAGGGGCTTGCAGTTGGTGAAAACATAACTCTTTATCACATCTTTAGAAATTTACTTTCTGGGTACCCTTCACATTGCCACATGTGTATTTCTTTCCCTTCTCTGTCTAGCCCAAAGTCAGGACCATCCTCTATCGGTTGTGAGGATACGCTGACATCATGTACACTGCTGGAAAACTTATAGCAGTTTACTCCTTAAAAGCTCAGTTAGCACTTTCTTTTCACCTTAAAATTGAGATAGATTATCCAGTGAATAAACAAATAAATAGATAAGAAAGACTAGTCACTTAGAATGTTGATAAACTCTTCAACCCATAGCTTTTGATCTATTAAAATATATTCAGAAAGAACTGTATAAATTGGCTATTCTACTTAAATATCTACAGAACTAGAAAAATGCCTGTATATTGAATATTACAAAGGCTTATGTAATAATGTAGGGCATGCAAGCTTGAAAAACTGGACAAAATGACATGTTTGAGCTGATAATAGGAGAATCCATTTGGAAAGATATACCACATGGTCACATTTTTATACACTCTGTTCTCTTTTAGAATCAATGCACATATTTGATAATAACATATATTTACAAACTTTGCTGGAATTGTGACTTGAAAGTGGAAAAGTATTTATTAGCAGAATTACACAGTAATTGATTCTTTAATATACTTTCAGTTACATTTTTATTGCTGTTGTGGCCTATTTTAGTATAAGAAGAGTAGTTCCATTCAAATGAGACTTATTTTAATTTGGTAGGCAGGCACTTATTAGTCTTTTATTGATTTGTTATACTTTTTTCATCCCTGAGGAGAAATTTTGTTTTCACATGACATATGGACATCAGAGCACAGGGTTAGCCATTGTAAAGTGCCCTGGAACAATTTTCAGGTTAAGGGACAGGTTAAGATCCTGTCTCCGGCAGTAACAGGATTTGAACTGGCAACCTTCCAGATACCAGATCCTTAACCTTATATATATAAATATATATATATATATATATATATATATATATATATATATATATATTACCTGGCCGGGCACCTCTACAATGGAAGGAATGGGGAGAGAGCTTTTTCAGGACATTATCTCCCTGAATTGATAGAAGGCAGCCCCTTGGCTTACAGCTGGGCCACGGTTTTGAAGCATGGCAGCTCAACCCTGCTGGGGTCCGTGGTCTCTGTCAGGGGACACCTGGGCCTTGACCAAGCCCTATTTAGCAGCACTTCCGCCACACCTGGAAGTGCTGCTGAAGAAGATCATTGTACACCTGGAGTCCTTCCACGTGTCCTATAAAGCAGCCCGCCACCACTACATGAAGAGCCAGTGTGAGAAGTAGGTGGACGAAAGGAGCGCAGGTGGAGAAGAGAGAAAGAGAAGAGAAGGACTGGGCTTTGGTGCTGTTTATTTGTGTTGTGCTGCTGTGGGAAGCAAGTAAAGCACTTCCCACCTGAATAAATGTGTTGTGGTCCCCGCCGGGCTGGAGCCCGCCGGACGCCCAGGAGGACGTGAGGAGGGCTTGTGCCTCCTCCAGACCGCGAGGGGCGCCCGTCCTGGTTCTATTGGGAGCCACGGGTCGAGGGCATGGAAGCCCTACCCTGTAGGGGCCCGTAGTTACCGCCAGGCGGCGCCCAATGCCGGTTCATCCTGTGTGGCCCTCGGCCGGGATGGAGCCCGCCGGACGCTTAGAGGACCGGAGGAGGGCGTATGCCTCCTCCAGACCGAGTGGGGCGTCCGTCCTGGTTAGACAGGGGCTCGGGTACAGGGCTTGGAAGCCCAGCCCTGTAGGGACCCGTGGCCACCGCCAGGCGGCGCCCAGTGCCTGTTTATTCCGGGAGCCCCGGGAGACACTTCCGCCACACAGGGTGTGGCCACCGTTAAGTGCCGGGAAGCAGCTGGAGCCCATCCGCTCCCCATAAAGGGCCGCCTCCTCCAGTCAGGAGTGGAAGTCGGGAGGCAGTGAAGACGAAGCTGGAAAGAGGACAGGAGGCGGCCAGGAAGAAAGGCACTATAGACTGTGGGCCCTGGACTTTGGGGGATTCAGTGCCAGCAGCACTGGGGTTGTGTGAGTGCACGTGACTTTTGTACATAATAATAATTGTAAATAAACAGTGTGTTGGGCAAAATATGTCGTCCGTCTGTCTGTGCCGGGGCCAGCGTTCACAGTGTATTGTGTGGCAAACTCATGTCTCTGCTTTGTGTCTGGGTTGGGGTGCCTGGGGCTTCATGATATAAATATATATATATATATATATATATATATATATATATATATATATATATATATATATATATATATATATATATATATATATATATATATATATACTATACAGTATAAAAACATTCTTACCATGGTAATGTTATGTAAAACTCTGTGTTATGAAAGATTACAGTTAAACATGTATGACGTCATAGCATATAACTAAATATAAATTGCAGGTTTTAATCTTTTCCCCTGCAATGCAATATGTAAATATAATGTTTTAACTTATTGTCTTGTCTTGTCATCTGAGTAAAGACTCAGTCAGTCTTTATTCTGTCTTACAGTTGGTAAAGAATGAGGACAAACAGTTTCAAATTGTACCCTGGACTTTATAGATACAACTAGAGAAATATCATTACTTGAACACAGAATGTAATTGAAGCTTAACATAAGAAAACCTAAGATTTACAGAAAACATTGCGTATTTGAGTGCATGATTACATTTTTCCTGAAATTGATCTAAATGATCTTTGAATTTTTAATAAGGTTTCAAACGAACTTTGTACTGCAGATTTTTTTTTAATTACACATTGGAGTCAAAGCTATATCCTACAATATGAACTCAACAGCTTCTTAACCATGGCAACTAGTGTTGATTGGCAAAATTTGTCAAAGCGTTTTTCACGGCGAATATGTTGTGTTCACCAAAGGCATTGTTTGACGAATATTTTCCAGGAAATTAGCTGTGCTTAGCCAAAAACTTTTTTCACACATCTTTGCAAGGTCATCACAGAAGTGTAGCAGTCTGCGCAGAACTTTCACACAGGCATACTGTAAGATTGCTGCCTGTTTGACTGTGTGCACATGTGATGTCATGACCCGATCCAGGTAATTTGTACCTCGGTTATGTTTAAAATAGAAAACAAAAAACTTGCAGTATTTCCATTTGAGGGGCATATTAGTTGACTATAATGAGAATATTATTAGTACTGCCGCAAAATATTTAAAACTGATCACTGTGGTCTATCTCAGTCTCTCACATAGCACCACATGGCCGTTTATGCACACATAATTAGCCATGTGCAGCTAGCCTTAAAAGAGCCCCCACCCAACCCTCACATCAGAATGAGACCCAGAGAAATAATAATAATAAAATATTTATTACTATTCATAAGGTGATTCTTTTTCTTGATGGAAGAAAAAGTGCATAGTATCTGCACAGATAAAACGGAAACAAAAAGACTTTTCAGCTGGCCCTAGAGATGTTGCTTCAAATAATAGCAGGAGCTAGTTCCACACTGCCACTTTGTGGTAAGGTCAATGTGTGACTCAAAATTGGAACTCTGTGAGCATAATGACATTTATATATGTGTGTTTTTTGCTTATTACTTTTTTGTGGTCATTTGTTTTATTTTGTTTATGGTTATCTTTTGTCTGCATCTTTTGTTGTTTGAGGCACGGTGATACAGTGGTTGGCACTGCTGCCTTACAGCTCAGATCACGTTTTTGACCATAATAATAGGTCCAGCATAGTTGACATATGCTTCCCTGTGTCTCTAGGATAGTTAAAAGACCACTGCACCATTATAATCCACTCAAAACTAGTTCAGTTCCTCTTCTCCATTGAGTTTGGTGATGTTCTTAAAGTTTCTGTGATTTCACTAAACTCACGATGAAGCAAACTCGACAGGGTTCACTCATCACTAAAAGGCAACCTGGAAACAATGCAGCTATAACACCCTATATATTAATATTTACCTTTTGTTTTTGTATCCAGTTGATTGCATCCTCATAGCTTTGGTACATTTCATCCATTCCTTTATTCATATTCCCACTGCTGCTTTTCCTGTATTTCTGAGTACCCATGGTAGAGTACAGGGCTCGCAGTTGATCTTTGTACTGGCTGTTCCTAAAAAACATTTCAAATTTTGGCTTGTGTAAGTATTATTAAAAACAGATTATTATTATTAATTATTTGGTAATTTTATTTAGATATCTGCAGAAAAGTGAAATACCAAAAGCAACTTAATTTATATTCTTATGTCTTATGAACAACCTTTTACAAACAGTTATAAATAAAACAATACTGAAAACAAAATCACACACACACACACACATACATATATATATATATATATATAATGTGTGTGTTGGTGTGTGATTTTGTTTTCAGTATTGTTTTATTTATAACTGTTTGTAAAAGGTGGTTCTTGAAGTCCATGACATAAGAATATAAATTGTACAGGTAAAATTCTGTTACAACGAATATCTTTACAACAAAATTTTCATTACAACGAAGTATTTTTATGGTCCCGATAGTTTCCCCATATGATACGAGTCTATAGAAATCTCATTACTATAAAGTACATTCAGCAGATACTTTAATTACAATGAAGTGCCCCAAAAGACCTGAATGAATCATCTACAGAGCAGTTAGTTCTGTGGCGCAGCTCAGTTGCACAACGATCCCTAAACAGAAATACTGTAATTTTTTTTCTTTCTTTGAACTTTCCTTGTACGTTTTTTTTTGCCTTTTTTGCCTGCGGTTTTCAGTGATACCTTTTGCTTATTGCTCATCAACATTTGAAAAACATCCATTGGAATTTAACTCATTGTCACCCTCCTATAGAAACAGCAGACACGAAAAAATGATAACAGTTCATATTAGAAAAAAAAACTACATTTTTGCAGCTCTCAAATGCAGCAAAAGAAAAAAGACGTTGTCAGTGAATCCAGAATTTTGTCATCAACGCTGTCACCTTTCTTGAGAGACCAAGCAAAAAAAGAAAAAAAACCTTGGGTTGCAAACGTATGTGAAATGCTGCATTTGAAGACGTCGAAAAATTAGTTTTTATGTGGTTCAGTGATGCTTGTTCAAGAAACATTACATATTAATGCAGCACTCATTCAAGAAAATGTGAGGTTTGTAAACTCTCTTGGGACCTAGACAGCACATCGAAGAGCATCCTGAAGTCCAATCTCCGCGTCTATGGAAGACTATCTGTTGCCAGGGCAACAGCAGGCTCAAAGCTATGCTGAGTCTCTCAGCTATGATGTGTCTCTCTGCCAAAGCAAACAGAAAAGATATCGATGGGTGATACAAGGAACATTATAAATGCACGTAACAGGATTACTTTATCACTGATCTGGCCACGACCCTGCCTGACTGCTGTGTCTGTGTATAGCAGAATGGCAGATCACGCTACAATAAATAACTGCCGTTCTTGTTTCAAGCTGAATAATGCTGGTTTTACTAAAGTACTGAGACTAAGCCTGGTGTTTTGGGGTGCAAGACAGGGACTTATAGTACGACCCTGATATTTTATGATTTGCTTTTGTGGCGCTTCACTGCACCGCTGTGAGCCTGCTATTGCCCTGCCCCAACAACGGACAAACAATCTTCCACAGACGCTAAATCGTGCTTCGGGACTTCAGCGTGTCGTTCCTGTTGGGTGGGGAGTGGGGGATCCCAAAAGTGTTCAGAAACCTCACAATATGAAAAGAGAAGATGATTCGGCTTCTGATTGATAACTGTGCTGCACACAACATGCTTCCACATTTAGATAATGTTTGTGTTGAATTCCTCCCACCCAATTGCACAGCAGTGCTTCAGCCATTGGATCTGGGCATCATTCGCACCCTGAAAGTGTATTATCGTAAGGAAATGCTGAGAAAAATTGTTATCAGCATAACTTGTAGGCAGGAGGAGATTAACATTAACGCAAAAGAAGCTATTGAAATGATTGCAAACGCCTGGGCAAGTTAAAGAAAGCACTAGAGTAACAAATACAGAATCTCATTAAAATGAAATCATCATTACAACTAAATATTTTTAGGTCCCTGGGAGTTTGTTGTAACGGAATTTTACCTGTATAAGTTAAAAGTCCACAAATATTCAAATAACAAATATTTACAACAGTGGGGTATAGAATAGCATTTCTGAATGCACAACCTGTCAAACCTGGGTAGGTGGGAATGGAATGCAGAGGACTATGCTACAGTCTACTTAGGGTTTAGATCTGGGTTTTGACTTGGCCATTCCAAAACATTCACCTTTCTGTTTTTGAGCCACTCCAGTGTTGCTTTGGCCTTATGCTTGGGCTCATTATCATGTTGAAAGATGAATCTTCTCCTGAGCCGTAGGTTCACAGCAGACCAGAACATGTTCTCTTGTACAGAACAGAAACAACAGTTGCATAGAGCTTTGTGGAGCAATCACAAAGTGTGATTTTTATATCCAGAGAGATATAAAGGACAAACAAGTAGTACCTAATTATGCTTAATTATGGTCAAATGACTATCAACCTTTGTGTTATTTGTGATTAATTTGTCATTTGTGTAAACTTTGAGCTTCCAAAGTACAGAGGTTTAATAACTTTTGAGTTTTTTTTTTCTTTTTTTCAGTTAAATATCTAAAGGAAATGGTTTATTTTGACTTTGGAAATTTATTGTTACAGAGTAAGAGTTCACATTGAAAATACTGAATAGATAAATATGTGTGCAAATCTTTTGTCATTCAGAAAATTATGATGACTTTCAAAGTGACTGAATACTTTTGCAAATCCTGTACATGTGAGGACTCCAAAGCTGAGCTGAAATATAATGATATATGCAGAAAGAAAGAACACTAAAACCAAGTTAACAACTCCACCCTGGGCAGTTTCACTAATTCCCAAATATTGACAAGAGGGTAGACCTTCTAAGAACTCATTGACATCTGCATATGAACTCTACAATCAAGCTACTGATCATCGACATGCTCTCAACCTATTGAATTCAATGGACTCAAGTAAATTTAGCAGAATTTTGTACAGTGAAACCAAGGCAAGCTAAAATTTTTAATAAAGTTTAACTTGGTAAACGAGCAAGGTCTTGCAATACAAGTAGAACGTATATGCTTTGTCTGCCAAATGTCACGTGGGGATTGTGGGTAATCATCTCCCATGCTTGTTCTCATTTGGTGTGCCTCACTCATATAGTCAACATCCGTATGAGCGTATACTGTTTACTATAGCATGGTGATCACGTGTGTGTGTGCTGTAACGTGTAAGTCCCTGTCATGCACACCAAAACACGAGCCTGAGTCTCAGTACTTTAGCAAAACCAGCTTTATTCAGCATGAAACAAGAACAGCACGGATATTTATTGTAGCGGGATCTACCGCTCTCCTATACAGAGACACAGCAATCAGGCAGGGTTGTGACCATGTTAGTGGCTAAGTAATACTGTGCTCTTGCATTTATAATGTTCCTTGCATCACCCATCGACGGCAGGTGCTTATACCTTGACTGCGATCTTTTCTGATTCTCTTTTATGGCGAACTGCTACAGTGCTGAGAGCCTGCGCTTGCTTGCTTCGGGACGCTTTTCCACGTGTTATCCCATTGGGGGAATCCCAAAAGAGTTTAGAAACCTTACAGTGCGTAAAGCATTTTTTTAATTTTGTGTCCAAGTATAGCGACTCTTCAGGCAAAAGCAACTGTTATTGGATAGGTTTCCTTGTTAAAGTCGCACAAAAAGAAAGATTCCAGTGAGCCAACAGATAGCAGTGATTAGATAGAGTGAGAATTTTGTATTAATCATTTTTATATCAATATTTGTAGGTTTGGTGAAACAAATTATCTGAGTTTCCATTATTTCTTATGGTGAAATTTGATATACAAGTGCTTTGGATTAAATACACGAGTTATGCTCGCAAAACGAGGTTCCACTTTATATTTTATGGGGTAAGAGCAGATGCACATTTTCAAAGACATTGCTACAGTTAGACAAAGAGAAATGCCCTTGCCAAGATAATAGCCATCAGCCTTCTAGCAAGCCACAAGCAAAGATAAAAGCAGAGGAGAGTGAGTGAAGACTCTATCCTGCAATCTGCCTCTGGATATTTGTCTCACCCGACACTTCTATATTTTCTTTTGGTATTATTTAAATGTTATTGTTGATTACGTATTGTAATGCTTAACTCCATTAATACTATATATAGCAAAATATAACAAGACTACAGTTTAATTCAAATATATTTTCTTGTCTTTTATTACTCCATGTCTTGGATGCTATGAGATGTTCACTCATTATAAATATACTGTCATTCAGGTTAACAGGTGTCTTGGGGCAGAGTATGTGCTTATGGCGTAAATGTGAGGTCACTGTGGTGCATAGAGGAGGGACACTTAAATAAGGTGCTATCCATGGTAAGGGGGCCTGTAACTCTTAGCAGGGACAGACAGAAAACCACTGCTGTGATTTAGCTTAAAATTTAAAACGACAAATCTCATTTCGCTATGCACAACAGTCTACTAAAATTTACATTTTATGACTCTTATATTACCAGAAAGCTGTATGTCCATTCACCCTTCAATTTATCCATTTTCTGAACCTTCTTAATCCAATTTAAAGGTCACCGGCACTGCAGGCACCAAAATATTATTTACTATATTTTTTTAAACAATTACCTACAGTTTACCAAGATGAAATATTAAGACAGTTTAGAGGGAAAATATATGTACTGTTAACAACAAAGACCTATTCATTTCAATACAATTTTGTATATTATGTTATTAGTTCTGTTATTGGCATTTTGTTTTTTTTTTTTATTTCACATGGTATTGTTAATTATTATAAATTGGCCTTTTTTCCTTTTGTTGTCTGTCCTGTCTCTTGTATGTGGAGCCCAGGGAGGCAACAAAACCTAATTATGCAGATGGAGGTTTTCCCCAGCTGTATATAAAAAGAAGCTTGAGATTGTGATAAAGATTCCACATTGTACTCTGGCTTTGAATTACCATTTTTAATTTGTGTTTTTTTTGTTCTTGGATTCTCTAGTTTTCACCCCTGCTTTACTGGAGTTCACTAGTGTTCTAGTTCAGTCAGGTTTCCTTCTCCCTGCTGAGGTTCAAATTAATGTTTGTCTGTTTTGTTCATTTTATATTTATGTTACTTTTACTTTTGTTGATTATGTGCATTACTTTTTTTATTGTGTTAATGTATGTGAGCTACCTATGTTATGTTTCATGTGTTTTGCGGATGGTCCCATAAGACACGAAGCCACTTGCCAATTATCCACCAGGAAAAGCTCTCCACTTTTTATATCTATAGACTCAATCACAGTTCCTGGAGGTTGATTTAAAATTTGCTGAATAGTGCTGAGACCGCCCAGCCCCCACTGGTCATTCTACCTAATCTATTCCTAAAAGTTCAATAACGAAAGTATTGTGTTTCGAAATTTAATTTACTTTATCAACTTTCATTCATTTTTAATATTATGTAATGAATCAATAAATTTCAATGTAAAATTTTTAAATAAAATAAAAATGTACCCTGTTTTTTTAAAATGACATAGTGACTCTGCTCACTTTGCTCACCAACCCCCAGGGGTGGGTGCTGGGTACCTGCTATATCGCGGCTGTGTCACTCAAAGGGCATTGGGACGCTCCCCTGTTAGAGAAAGCGATTGTATTTAAAGAAATGGTATATGGAAGAGTATGTTGGGTGCAGGAGGAAGACGTTTTGGTGCTTAGTTATTATAGATACGTAGAAAATCAGTTACTTGAGTATTTCACTAGAACTGTCTATTTAAATACTAATGAATAATAAAACATTGTAAAAAGTAAAAGTAAAAAAGTAAATGTAGAATTAAAAAATAAAACTTAACACATAATAAAAAGTAAATTTTTATATTAAATTACATTAACACCTTGTCAAAAACAATTTTATGAATTACTTTATCCTCTAACTTACATTCTATAAACGTTCCTTTTTAGATTTTCTGTTTGCATATTGTACAGGACATTTTTCTTTTTTTCATTCATTGGATGATTCTCATTGTTCTTGATTTTTATTATATGCAGCTCTTTTTTGTTCATTTTTTTATCAATGTTCTTTATAAGCTCTTATTTTTTTTATTGCGATCTAATATTCGATATTCTTGAATAATTTGCTCTTCTGCCTGGTCATTATAATAGACCACGTTGGAGAGAGGATGTGAGGATGTGTGCAGTAGGAGTAACTATTGGGCGAGTAGTGTGGAGGGTAGTTCATGACGGAAAACGTTATTAATATAATAGAGAGATAGTTAATGTTACCTTCTCTGCAGATGATCAACAGGTTGACCCGATTGTTTCATGTCTCTGATACACATGTCAAGTTCCTTTAACTGGTCATTTGCCATGGCTAATAACGATTCCGTTTCGTACCTTCGCCTTAAACTCTGCCCAGTTTCAGCATACCTCATGTCCTTAAATGAAAAAAGTACATTTCTCAGTCAAAAAACACCAGCAGCAAAAGCCACACATTTTATTTTTATAATTGACTAAGATACTCACAACAAAACAAAAATAAACAGGGTGTTGGAATATTTTTTACTTAAAGGGGGCAAAGCAACGTGTCTCCTCACAGACTTCTTCTACCATATTAAACCAAAAAAAAATAAGTTGATGGCCAAATCTCAGTGTATACAAGTACATCACTAATTAAGCTGATATTTCAAAAACAATGTATAAAAATTCACAAATTTAAACTTTTTAATTATTTCAAAAGTTAAACCCTATAAATCTTCATTCTTTATTGAACAATTTCACTAAATAACAATTCAGGTTTCATTTTATAATTTCAAATTTCAATAAACCATTGTTTTCTCTTTTGTTAAACAAACTAACATACTAGATAATTTCATATATACCTGGCCAACATCACAGCTTGATCATTATATAGAGTACAAAGTTTAAAAAAAAATGTTTTTTTGGGTCATGCAAATTTGACCTAATCTTGTTTATTCACATATTACCTGATGTCCCCAATGTCTACTTTATTTATAGCCTAAAGTGGTACTGGTAATCTACGGTAGCAATCCTAATGGTTGCGGGCATAAAATATTTTTGTGTCTATTGCACTTGGAGACAGGATGTATGCCTGCAAAATAAAACCATGAATGCTTGATTCAACCTTATAAACAAATCATTGAAGTTTACAAACCAGTTTAACAGGTGATAGATCATGGACAGCATTTCAGTAATGCATAATATAGGTTTAAGTCAAAAATGCAGTTTTATGGGATCTCTGGTGAAATAAATCTGCAAACAATAAATAGCAGGTATTCATTAAAATGCCATATGATGAAATGGGGTACTACTGTACTGCATTGCAAGGGAGAAAGATCTTTTTTCTTTTTTCCTAAATAGCCCTCAGTTCTTCATGTAAAATGCAACTTCTCCCAGATTTCTATCAACAAAATATTTCCTACTGACAAATTTGTGTGTTTTTGGATTTATCTTTATATCTGTGAAGAACGTGTTATTTCACAGCAACAGCGAAAGGGTAGGTCTACAGGACGGTAGTGAGACCAGCTTTGTTATATGGGTTGGAGACGGTGGCACCTACCAGAAAGCAGGAGACAGAGCTGGAGGTGGCAGAGTTAAAGATGCTAAGATTTGTACTGGGTGTGAAGAGGATGGACAAGATTAGAAATGAGTACATTAGAGGGTCAGCTCAAGTTGGATGATTGGGAGACAAAGTCAGAGAGACGAGATTGCGTTGGTTTGGACATGTGCAGAAAAGAGATGCTGAGTATATTGTGAGAAGGATGCTAAGGATAGAGCTGCCAAGGAAGAGGAAAAGAGGAAGGCCTAAGCGAAGGTTTATGGATGTGGTGAGAGGACATGCAGGTGATAGGTGTAAGATGCAGAGGGCAGAAAGATATGTAAGAAGATAATCTGATGTAGGAACCCCTAAGAGGCAGCTGAAAGAAGAAGAAGACTGTCATGGATTCAGCTGCTTTTACTTTGCCAAACACTAGTCTGGTCTATTTTACCATTGATATAAAGCACAACATAGCAGCTATAGCAGGGAGGTTGGACAAGTGGTACTGCATCACAAGGCACACTTTCTCAAGCAATAATATACTTACACCTGGCCAATTTAGAGTCACCATTCAACTTAAACTGAATGACTTTGGAATGTGGGAAAGAAGCTGTGAGAAATTTCTTCATAATTTAATTACATTTTCTTTATATTATCTTTTAATTTGGGATTGGTATGCATCTATAAATACTGTAAACTGGATTACATAGCGAACAAATTATCAAGACTTATGGATTCTCTCATCAAAACTTTGTAAAGAGTGAATAGCTTTTTATGGAAATGTGGTTTAAAGAGCATTAACAATTTAAAAGACCTATTATATGTATAAATGTGGAGGAGTGAGAAAGAGTGAGGTAAAGTAAAATAATAATTATAGTAAAATGAGTCAGTAATGTTAGATACAGACAGCAATGGAAATTGTTTACAAAAACAGGCAACATTAAGAACAAATAAAAATTACAGGTCATTGGAGGTCAGCATTAAGGTAAGCAAGTACATATAAAACTGCTTTTAAATTATGCATTTTAATACATGAGGGATGCCGTCAAGCTGAAGAAGGAATCCTACCAGATCCTTTTGTCCTGTGGGACTCTACAGGCAGCTAATAGGTACCAGCAGGCCAAGCAGAATGCAGCTTCAGTGGTTGCTGAGGCAAAACTCGGGCGTGGGAGGAGTTTGGGAAGCCATGCAGAATGACTTCGGACAGCTTCGAGGAGATTTTGGTCCACCGTCCAGCGTCTCAGAAGGGAAGCAGTGCAGTGTCAACAAATTCACAAATTTCACAAATGTCAACACTGTATATGGTGGGGATGGTGCGCTGCTGACCTCGACTCGGGACGTTGTGGGTCGGTGGGGGGAGTACTTTGAAGACCTCCTCAATCCCACTAACATGCCTTCCAATGAGGAAGCAGAGCCTGGGGACTCGGAGGTGGGCTTCCCCCATCTCTGGGACTGAGGTCACCGAGGTGGTCAAAAACTCCTTTGTGGCAGGGCCCCAGGGGTGGATGAGATACGCCCAAAGTTCCTCAAGGTTCTGGATGTTGTAGGACTGTCTTGGTTGACACATCTCTGCAACATTGCATGGACATCAGGAACAGTGCCTCTGGATTGGCTGGGGTGGTGGTCCCCTCTTTAAGAAGGGGACCGGAGGGTGTGTTCCAGCTACAGAGGAATCACACTCCTCAGCCTCCCTGGAAAAGTCTATTCGGGCTTCTGGAGGGAGGGTCTATCAGATAGTTGAACCTCGGATTCAGGAGAAACAGGGTGGTTTTCGTCCTGGTCGCGAACAGTGGACCAGCTCTACACCCTTAGCAGAGTCCTGGAGGGTACATGAGAGTTTGCCCAACCAGTCTACATATGTTTTGTGGACTTGGAAAAGGCGTTCGACCGTGTCCCTTGGGGAATCCTGTGGGGGGTGCTCGGGAGTATGGGGTACCGGACCCCTGTTAAAGGCTGTTCGGTCCTTGTACAACCAGTGTCAGAGTTTGGTCCGCATTGCCGGCAGTAAGTGTAACCCGCTTCCAGTGAGAGTTGGACTCAGCCAGGGCTGTCCTTTGTCACCGATTCTGTTCATAATTTTATGGACAGAATTTCTAGGAGCAGCCAGGGTGTTGAAGGGGTCCGTTTGGTGGACTCAGGATTGGGTCACTGCTTTTGCAGATGATGTTGTCCTGTTTGCTTCATCAGGCCGTGATCTTCAGCTATCTCTGGATTGGTTCACAGCTGAGTGTGAAGCGGCTTGGATGGGAATCAGCACCTTCAAATCGGAGACCGTGGTCCTCAGCCGGAAAAGGGTGGAGTACCCTCTCAGGATTGGGAGCGAGATCCTGCCCCAAGTGGAGGAGTTCAAGTATCTCGGGTCTTGTTCACGAGTGAGGGAAGAATGGAGCGTGAGATCAACAGGCAGATCGGTGCGGCGTCCACAGTGATGCGGGCTCTGCATCGGTCTGTCGTGGTGAAAAGGAGCTGAGCTGTAAGGCAAAGCTCTCAATTTACCAGTCGATCTATGTTCCTACCCTCACCTATGGTCATGAGCTATGGGTAGTGACCGAAAGAACAAGATCGCAAATCCAAGCGGCTGAAATGAGTTTCCTCCGCAGGGTGTCTGGGCTTTCCCTTAAAGATAGGGTGAGAAGCTCAGTCATCTGGGAGGGCTCAGAGTCAGATGAGGTGGCTCGGGCATCTGATCAGGATGCCTCCTGGATGCCTCCCTGGCAAGGTGTTCCGGGCACGTCCAACCGGGATGAGGCCCCGGGGAAGACCCAGGATATGCTGGAGGGACTATGTCTCCCGGCTGGCCTGGGAATGCATCGGGATTCCCCGAAGAGCTAGAAGTGGCCGGGGAGAGGGAAGTCTGGGCAACCCTGCTCAAGCTGCTGCCACTGTGACCTGACCTCGGATAAGCGGAAAAAGATGGATGGATGGATGGAATACAGACTTTGATTCCCATCATAGATGCTAATTTTCCATCAGTATTCTAGATTTTAATAGGGAGTTTCCTGCCAATTTCAAAAATTCATTTCATCCCTGTGTCTAAAGCAGTTTTACGTGCATGCTATCTTAACTGGCAATTCTAAAATTTCCCCAGGGGAGTCTTTAGTAGGCCACTTGATGTATATTGTCCAGGTAAACCTTCTGCCTTCCATTTAATACTGACTTATTACAACCACCACAACTGCAAATAGAATTAAGGAGGTTTATGTTGAAAGTAAATGGACGCTTGAGGGCACTGTTGCCCCGTGCAACCCAACAGACTGATGCAGACACAGGTTTAAAAGCACCAAAAATATTTTAATTTTCTTCTTTAAAGTGCCCCAAAGCACCTGCACCACAATGACCAGGCAATAACTATAATAATCACACAATTCTCCTCCAAGACGCTCTTTCACAGTCCCTCACAACTCCGGCTCCCTGCTGGGTCTCCACTTAGTCCTTTATATAGTCCTTGACCCGGAAGTGCTTCTGTCATTCCCTCCATGTGATTCACCAGCACTTCCAGGTAAGATGGAGACTTTTATTTTCTTTAGCCCAGAAGTACATCTGTTCTTCCATCCCGTGACTTGGTAGTACTTCCAGGCTATATGGGAAACAAAAATCCCTGCGTCTTCCGTATTCCTTCACACAGAGGCACCCACAGTACCCAGCAGGCTGTGAAGCTGAACTCCGATATCCCATAGTGCCCTGTGGGAATCCGGGGCAACTCTAAGCTGCAGGGAAGTCGCCAACTAACGTCCTGGGTGTGTCGGGCAGATTGAGCTGCCGGCCGTCCATCACAATGTGTTTTATGTTGTATTTAAAGCAGGAAATTTGCTACACCAGAGATAAATGATGATGCAAATCAACAACAGATGACAGCTTCAATAATTAAGAAGGACCAGTCAGACAAATGAGCTACTCACTTTAAACACCAAATAACAAATTACATGTAAGCATCACATATGGTTGCATTCAAACATATGTAAATTATCTCATAAATCCTGATTAATCAACTTCTCAATATTTTACATAGAGCATTTCTCATTTAAAGCTTAAAGTGTATGGACAGGAATTATTGGAGGCATGTTTAAAGATGAAACCCTGTGTGGGCTATAAGTTTCCTGAGACATATATAGTTTCCTGAGACATATATTCTCATCTTGAGAACCACGGCTGGTCTGCAAGACTAAATTTAAGTTTGTTTGTGATTTTAAGAAGCAGCAGGTATAAAACATTGCATCCATTAATCTATTTATATTTTTCTCCAATATAATAATAATAATCGTCATCATTATCCATCCATCTCCCTAACCCGCATATCCCAGACAGCATTGTAGGTAGCTGAAGTCTATATCAGCAAGCATTGGATGAAACGCAAGAATAACACCCTGATACAGTGCAATTCCATTGCAGGGCAGACACACACAAACACATACATGCTAGGGCCACCTAAGAAATGGCAGTTAATCAGGAAAAAATTTAGTAAGTCTAATAAGTACAGATGTTTTAACAGAGTGAGCACAGAGCTGACATTCAACTGGCATAGTATAAGATTATAAATGCATTCTGCATGTTCTCCCCATGTAGTTACAGACTGATTGGTATCAGTGTGAGGGAATGTACACATCCAAAAACATTGTGTATAAAACATGGCAGCAGAGTAACCATTATCCATTGGGATAAATCTCTACTTTTGAATTTGCTCCTGTTTTTAGACTTTTCCTTTAGAATTTTCAGACTCTTGCTAACAACTTTTAACTATACATGTTTTACTTTGGTTCTGAAACTTGCCTCACTGTAAAAAAAAAAACTTTGCCATTTTTGACTACTCTCTTGCCACCGTGTTTAATGTTCCCATTTTTCTTTTTACCATCCTTTTCATGACAAACTTTTTTTCCTTGCCATTTCCAATGGTCTCTATAAGTTTCCATCAAGTAAAATAAGCAAAATAAGAAACCTGCAACCCCTCCGGGCCTCCCAAAATAGGTCTTAAAACCATTTCTACCATGAGTTGTGTCTCTCATTTACTCATTTACCAAGAGCCACAACAGGGATTTAAACCCCCTATCTGTGTCACTTTCAGTTAAACCCCAAATTCACTTCCAGGTCAATGATGGCTATAATTTGCTTGTCTAGCTCTGAACAAGTAATATAGTCTCTTCCATTACAAGAATAATCCCCTTGCTATCACCTAGGAGCTAGGAAGTCTTGCAAATTCTTACCAGTCTCCCCAAACCATTCTCTCAAATTAAACAAAGAGTCAGGTATGCAAAGTACACATTCTGAGTTACCTGCTTTCTCTACAAAGCTTGTTCCTTTTGCCATTAGTGTATTGCAAAAGGATTGTGTAGGTCTCATGTGCAGGTTGACTGTAGGACTGCCCCATCAACCTCACTACAATGTCACATCACAATGTGCAAACAAATCTAATTAACATTATTTTCTCTTTTCTACATTCTGGATTAACTGTCCCACTATCATTTACAGGCTCCAGCAGCTTCCACTTGTCATCTATAATCCTACTTCTAGTGCAGATAAGAGACAGTGTGTTAGCCATCTGCAGTCCTTTACTGGGCAGCCTATTTTAAAAACAGACAAGAAAGCCTCATCCCCTCCCCCATCATCACATGCTCACTCACATCTTACACACTTGGTTTCCAGCCATCCTCCACCATATTGGCAGCCACTTAGATACTCTATTAAACATAGGACATGAAGATAAAGAGAGCGGAAAACTACAGTAACATTAACTGCTAATGTATCTTCTAAAGACATATATAACATATTTTAGAAAAAAGCTTCTTTATAGAAGATGTCATTTAAATTTTGCAAGAAAAAATTGTTGAAAACTAATTTCACTCCGTAAAAAAATTACCAAGTATGTTGAAAATACTGCTGATCTTCATCAAGCAGTTAAATCGAAGGCTCAGAAAATCTACTTGTCACAGTAATGGTATTCTTTTTATTTTTCAAATTGAAGTTATTTCTTAACAATCCTGCTACTACTACTACTACTACCATCTCTGACACAGTGCTCTGTTCAGTTTTATAGGTTTAAACATGATAATTAAACAATATTATTTTATATTACATAATTTTTCACTTTAAACCTCCTTGTGTTGGTTTAATTTAAACAATCATTACATTCACTACTATTGTGTAAACCACCTTGATAAAGAAGGTAAAATGTTTCCAGATACTGCAGTGAAGAATATGAGACTTTTTGAAAATAAACTTTTAAAACAATTTTTTGGAGTTTACATTAACAAAAATTCTCATTCTACAGGTAATTACAATAAACAGTCAAAGATGCTAAAGGTACAGTTTGACTACAGCATAAAAACATAAATATAAATCTAAGAAGTCGTAGTGAAACACTATAAATTTTCACGTTATATCATATCATTCAGAAATGCTGTTTCTAATTCCAATTGCCATAGTTCCAAAAATGAAAAAAGTATTACCCCAAGGTTAAAGAGCATATCCTGCTCTGGGAAATTTAACTTCTTAAAAGCCAAGGCACTGAGTTGTCATTCAAACTCGGCAGTTATGATATGCCAAGGGATATTTAATGTGTGATAATTTTCATGGGGCACAGTGGACAAATTCATTGTTTATGTACTGATAGTAAAATACCGTATCACTTCACAAAACTAAGTGTTTTGTCACAAAAGCCTGTGCTAATTGAGGCTTGGTAAGTGCTATGAAAATAAGTTCAAAATAAATCTGTGTTATGGCTAGTTCTATGAGAGTAGGAAAGGGTCACATCACAAGTGAACATGCACACTACATGTTATGCTCAAGGCCAAAAGCTTTCTAGACTGTTATCTGCATGTAACCTTAATTGAACACATCTATCTGAAAATACATTTTGTGCATGCCACAGTAGGTAAATTTTAATATTCACATTTACACTTGCATTCCTACAAACAGAGTTCGTGCTAGAAGCAATTTTTGCATCTTTTTTTAAAATCACAGAAACACAAATGCTGTACTAAATCTATCCATGCATCCATTTTTTCAACCGACTACAAACAATAAATGTAAAAATAAATTAGGTGCAGCCACCAGATTAATTAAAACTTTTTTAACAGCCAATCTTGTGTTAGTTAAAAATTCTAATAAAAACTAACTCTTGCTCAAACTTAACTTTAATCTAAATGCAAAAGAAACAAAGAAATTTTGAGGGTATAAAAAAATATTAGGGATGAAAACTGAGAGGATTATATTTTTTGGAATCTTTCATATCTTCAGTGACATTAATTCTTCAGTTTTTTAGCATTATTTAACCAATGAACATACTAACACAAACTGGGATCGAACAGATAAACTCAATTAATGACCAAGAACAAAAAATAAGTAATTTTTATTGCTTTTGAAACTATAATTTTAATATATTTTCTCTTACTGTAAGGTAAATAACATGTAATAAGAACCAAGACATGAAACTTTACCTCCAATTTCAGCATTACTGTTACACCTGAAGATAACTGGAATCGTAAAACTGCACACCATTAAGCACATCTTAGCATAAATTTATTATGTCACTTAAGTATGTTTATACATTGCATTTGTCTGAATTGTGTGAAGGACCAGTTAGTAATATTTCTGCTCACTTCATCGGTTGTCTGAAATATGACAAACACTTGTATATTGCCTCGGTGAAAAACAGAATCCATCTATCTGTGATTTGAAAAATTTAGACCAGTCCACAAATATAATTTCTCCTTATAAAACTTCAAAGCAGTTACTGTAGATGGGGTATCATCCTAACCTGCATGGTTTTGGATGGTGGGAGGAAACCCACACAGACACGGGAGAACGTGCAAGCTCCATGCAGGGGACCCGGAAGTGAACCTGGGTCTCCTAACTGCGAGGCAACAGCACTACCACTGCATATTTTCTGATATTGATTAAATAAGCTATTTAAAGCTGATTAAAGTTTGTCCAATTTTTGGAGTACAGTAATCCCCCGCTATATCGCGGTTCAGCTATTGCGCACCCACTACATCCCGGATTTATTATTATTATTATTATTATTACTAGGGGCTCCGCCTCTGCTCGTCTCAGTCATGTGTTTAGCTTACCGGATAAACAATTTAAAATGATTGTTATTTTCATGGGAATTGTTACATATGCATTATTTTCATTTCTACTTTTGAATTTTTATAAAAACAATACTTGTCCTTTATTTCCTGCCCTGGGCGTGGTTAAATCTTTCTCACGGGACTTATAACGCTGCTCGTGTTGTGTAGGGGAGGGTGTCTAAACGCACACTAAAGAGATGCAATCAGTTCAGCTGCTGGCCAGCTGTGTGTTCTGCTTGTTGCGTTTTGCGTCAATCATTTAAAAGCCTGTACAGCAGCTGTCCTTTTGCCACTTCGCGCCTCTGCCGCCAGCGTTCTGAAAGAGAGGGGATTGGGAGGGGGATGAGGGCTGAACACACACTAAGGGGAACTCTCAGATCATCTGCTGGTCTGCTGCAGTGTTCTGTTTGTCATTTTAAGAGCTGGGAGCACCTGAGGTTTGTCTGCCAAAAGCATTCCAACAACTACTAGGTTAGATGTTTGTGAACTTGTTTTAAATTTTGTAAGTAGGGCGTGACGTGCAAAAGTCACCATCTGACGAGTTTTGCTTCCAAAGATTGTAATGTCTAGTCTTGCATGTCGTCAAAGTTTCTCCCCGAGATGATCTGGTAAGGATCGCTTCGGTCAACCTCCCTGGAGGCGCACTATGCTCCTGCCACTTCGCGTCTCTCCCGCTCACGTTATGAAGTGGGGGAGCTGAGCGCAAGCTAAGGGAAAGCAGACGAATCAGCTATTGGCTTTGTGCTGCTTCTGCCAAGATGCCTGTTCTGCTTGTCGCTTTGCACTACGATCATTTAAAAGCCTCTACAGCAGCTGTCCTTCTGTCTCACTGCCTTGTCTTTAATGACGTTAAAATGTCTCTCACGACCCCTGGTCTCCCTGCCAAGATTTTTTTTTTATAATAAAGAGATGTTACTCATATCCTTAGCACGACATCCCCATATCATATGTGTTTACAAAGTGTGTTTTAATACATATGTTTAAAGCGTGTGGGAGGGGTATTTTAAGGCTTAAACTATAAAGAAAATGGTTATATATATGGTCTTTCTATATTGCAGATTTTCACCAATCGATCTAAATCTATTAAATTATAAATAAAATGTAAGAATGTGAAATTTTATAACATTTGAAAACTAATAGATTTAGAATTCAATCATATTATATACAGTTTAATATTCTAATACTGTATAAAACTATGTGATCATGTATAATAGTAATAATAATAATAATATAATAATAATAATAACAGTAATTTTCCCTCAGCATAAAAATTGTGTAAGTCATTTTCCAAACCCATTTTATCCTGAGCAGCATCTCAGGGAAGGAAAGCTTTATTTAGCGGAAAAAAAATCTGGGTTTATTAACCTTACTCATAAACCAAAATATAGAAGACAAGAATGTCAAATGTTTACACAGACATTTCTATCATGCAAAGTATATGGGCATAGTTATTTATGTATAAATTCATTACCTTTACTTATAATCCAAATACATACAATAAATTCTTCATTTTTTTTAGGTTTGCAGTTAACTTTACAACATTATTCCACTTTTATCTAGCTATTTTAATTGTGTTACTATCATTATAGGAAAATCAAATGCAGAGTAATATACTCAGTTTCTGCAATCTGTTATGTTGAGTTGAAAAGCTCAGAAAGAATTTGTATTATGACAATCATGGTTGCTTCAATTTAAGAAATATATATCAAGACCTTTAACATAGACCTATAACCAACTACCAACATTAGAACATCAAAAATAATTAAATAAATTTTGATAAACTATGTCATGCGATCTTGTAAATTGTACTTTGTTTATATTATTTTCCTGATGTTTTACAAAGATTTGTAAAACAAGATTATTTTTGCTGTTGATAAACAGATACTAGCGCATCTTTCTAACTTTTCTCAGGTACATCACTGCCCCCTTTCAAATGATGATCAGAAACTTATCTATAACTATAAACGACAGCATTGCATTTAATTGTTTACCTGCTTTCAAGCTGTTGCTCCAGCTTCTTAAATTTTGAAAAAAGGGAGTGAATTTCTCAAACATTAACCACTTTAGCAATGAGGGTGTGAACATCAACTGAGTTTCACATACAGTAGTTTATAAAGATTTCTGTACCAGATTCCTCCCCCAGGGCAAAGACACTTTGTTCTTTTGATAGCAAACAAGCATCCCTATAGTATAATAAAAAATGTACATTGCTTCCAAATATTAGATATTTCTTCAGAAAATAAAAGCAAAATGCAAAGGACATAATTACTTATGTCATTAGTATGTTATAAAATACTCTAAAACATTTTTGTATGCTAAATCACCTATTTTTTTTGTTGTACCGTTTAAGCAAACCCTATCATTTTTACACATCATTCTGTGATTTATATCAGCTATACTACATACAGTGTAGATCACTTCATTTTGAGTGACACATATTTACGACTGAGGAATGATACTTGAGCAAAATTAATAGTATACATTTGCTGTACAAAAAGCTTCTGAATGTTTCTATAATGCCTACATTGTGATCATTCCATCTTTGTGAAATTCCTCGTGCAAGGCCTTTTTAAACATGTTATGATTTTGAAGTACAAAATGTGGAAAATGTACAAAAAGTAGGAAGCAATACTTACATTTTGAAGACTGGCCTCTGCTTTTCTCAAGGTTTCTTCACATGTCCTCATTAATTCCGATGTTTGGCTGTGAAGCATTTGAATGGTATCACCTTGGCTGTGAAAGCAAATCAAAGACACTGGTAAGATTTACTTCCTATGACTAGTTTAACTGTACATTATGCAGTCTGTATTTTAGAGTTTATCTTTTCTGTAAAGAAAACATCTATTTTCTAAACTTACTTTCCCTGATACAGGTGACCAAGTTTATTCAGACAATATAATGTCTTAACTACGTTTACTGAATGTTTCTCATTCAAGCTTTAAATCTCTGTTACATGGAAAAACTTTAATATAATTAGATTTTTTTACCAAAAATAAATGGTTAGTGGAAGTTGTCATCTGACCTAGGAACAGGTTCTGCATTTACCTAAAATTCGCCATTTACCTGCCTAAACTGCATATCTTTGTCTGTATTTTCATTATAAAAATATGCTTAGTGAACAGAATTTCAAATTTTATTTTTTTAAAACCACAAAATTTGGCTTGTTTTGATAAACGAAAATACCTACCTTGCTTCATGGTTTACACCCCTTATTCCAAATGAATTTTTGTAGAAAAAAATGTAATAATCTATAATATGATCAGTCTAAAGTCTTTCAGATTTTTAAAGGTTTTCTGGCTGAAACATACAGCTACAATCAACCTTATAGTATGTAAGGTATTGTTTGCAAAATATAAATGTGATTTCCACAGTCAAATGCTTAGAATTATAGTGTATGTGCAATCCCTTAAGAATAGAGTCTGATTGGTGCCATGTATATTTGAATGGTAACTAGTAAAATAATAGACAGTAATTCAGTTACTTAAATGATTTCATTTGATCCATAAATTTACAACAACTTTTCAAATTTAAACTGGAGTAGTCAACAGATGTAAAAAAATCTACTGATTAATCTCTGTTACAACTCCAAATACGTCAAATGTGAAAATACAGTAATTCTTGGTCTTTTCTATAAAGTCATGTGCAGCTTCTCTGTTTCTGTAATTAAGAAAGGAGAATGAAGTAAGCAGCACTTAGAAGAAATTTAGCCTTCATCCTCTAAAGAGTAATAAAAAACAAAGCAACAAAACTGAATATTAAACTCAAAGTCAAACAAAGAAGCCATGTAATTAAAACTTTATTTTGAAGGGGATTTTTTCTGAGTAAAAACCTCCCCAAAACAGCTTTACAATTCAGTGAAATGTACAACAGATTCAGTTGCAACTAGGCTTTGTTAATAACAGAATAAATGTATTTATTTTCTGTTAATTAAAAATGAATTACAAAACTGACAGTAAGAAAGCAATGATGGAATCTAAATCTGCATCTCAGTGAATTTTAATCCCAGACCCTTTAAACATCACATGTCCATCTGAACCAATTTTTATATACTTTAGTGCATGCTATTTTTGTGTTTCTTCTCTTGGTATTGCTTTATTTCCAACTGTTCTGAGGAGACATGCCAAGTAAGAATTTCATTGTACTGAGTACACATTTCATTAAAAGTGAATAATAATAATAATAATAATAATTCATTACATTTATATAGCGCTTTTCTCAATACTCAAAGCGCTATCCAAATATGATTGCATATTCTATCCATCAATCCATTATCCAACCCGAGATATCCTAACTACAGGGTCACGAAGGTCTGCTGGAGCCAATCTCAGCCAACACAGGGCGCAAGGCAGGAAACAAACCCTGGGCAGGGTGCCAGCCCACTGCAGATGATTGCATATTCGTAGCTTGTAAAAATACAAAGTTATATTTTGAACTGAAAAATCAACAAAGAAGTTGGAAAGAATTACTCCAGGCCAGAGAAGTTTAAAACAATCTCTCTAGGACAGTGCTCAATAAGCCTGTTGTCAAAAGGTAAGTCTTAGTATTGGTTCAATGAGAAAACAGAAAGAAGAAAAAGAAATATGCAGTCAGAGATAGATGACAACAGAGAACATGCCACCACACATTGCCCACTTATGTTACATATTACTTGTAAAAGGAAGGATGAGTGGAGCTGAGGTGGTTTCTGTTTACTAGAGATGCTCCGATTGATTGGCTGACAATCTAAATCAGTCTATTTTCACTAAAAAAGCTTGACTGGTGATTGGTAAATTGTCCAATCACAAAAATCAATCTTTTCTGCCCCTGCTTTTCTAGGCTTCATGGTAATTTAGTTGCAGTGCTCATTTTGTGAGGCATTTTAGCAGTTTTGAGTCAGCTCTCATCCTTTTTTTTTTTTTTTTTGCAGGGAACTTCCTGTAGCCTAAACAAAGCAATTAAAAAACACACCTGTATAAATATAGCAAAAATATACTTTGTAAATGTATACTACTTAAGCACCTTGGGCATGGGAAAGGCACTATATAAATAAAATGTATTATCATTATTATTATTATTATCATTATTATTACTATTATTATTAATATTATTATTATTTTAACAATAAAAGCTGTAATGCAATATAATGATTAAAAATGATTTTAACCAGTAAGTGCAGGTATATTCACATTCGAGCAGTGTTTAACTGTCAATCCCAATTGATTGCTTGTGTGAGTGTATATACTCTGTGTATGATGAAAACTACTTTTTTAATAATCCTTATTTCGGATAGGTACATTACATAAAAAAATTTAAAAATATGCCAGCTTGTAATTATGAGAAGTATTTTATTTTATGCCATATATATTGTGGATACATGTTTTTATTATGTATTTTTTTTTAGGAAATTTTATTTATTTTAAGGCTTCTTTGTGTCTGGTTATGCAGGAGCTTAGTGCAGAAAGTTTTTTTAAAGGGATAAAGGGCAAAAAAATCTGAATCGGTATAAGAATCAAAAAAATCAAGTAACATGAAATTGGTGACTGGTATTGGCCTTTGAAAACATGATAAGATCATCTGTACTGTTTACAATTGTTTTACTACTCATTTTGTTAAATTGTTTTACTTTGTTGTTACTTTAGGATAGGTAGACAGCTTATGTCTTAATAATAATGAGCTTCTGTGGGACTTACTCCAAACTGGAGA
This sequence comes from Polypterus senegalus, assembly GCF_016835505.1. NCBI lineage: Eukaryota > Metazoa > Chordata > Cladistia > Polypteriformes > Polypteridae > Polypterus > Polypterus senegalus. Next base: position 133,131,736 of record NC_053158.1, on the reverse strand, counting down.
GACCCCAAAGAGACATTACCTCAAATATATCATACATATTGTTTGCACTACATTCCCCATAGGTTTCTCCCACTAGAACTCAAATCTACAACATTTTGATTCCCAATTAACACATAGAGTGCAAAAATAAGCGACCTATCCTGCCAAATCAAAGGAAAGCTCTAGAAGACCTAGTGTTTATTATAAATTGTTTTCATTACAGGGCACTAATATCAATGCACCTGCTATTAATGTGTTATGACACACATTATTCGAGAAGGAAAATCCAGTGACTTATACAGACAGACAGACATGGAAATTACCCAGGGATGAAACTGCTACAACACCTCTATAAATCTTACTACAAGTGATGTATCAGGGGCTAAAAAAGGCTATGAAAATCGCAAATCTTCTGCACTGGTTTTCTGCCAGGCAGAGGAAATGTGGATGCCATTGCTATCACCAGACAATTACACTAGATGCTGAAAGGGAATATAAACCACATGCTGGGATGTGGGTTCCTAGTAAGGTGATATACTGGAGCTTAAGAAAGAAGAGTGTAACTAAAGAAAATATATAATGGACCAAAGCCATATACCAGACTGCCACAACTTGTGTGAGATGGGCAGTGACAGACTGATTTGAAGTGAAAGTAGATGTGCGTGAAGGGTTGCCACTCAGTCTCCTACTCTTCATAACAATGATGAATGCCATCAGTTAAAATGTGTGAGAAAGCCTATACATGGGACATAAGTTACGCAGAAGACCCAGTAACAGCAGTAGATTCAGAGGAAGAATGTCAGCAGAATTGTCCGGAAGGTAAAGGGTTAAAGATAATTTCTACCAGACCTAAACAAATTGTGTGTGTGTGTTAAAGAGCCATAAAAAATTAAGATCATTAAGAGAAGAGGAAACCAACCAAAGCAACACTATATATAGTATAGAGTATAGAATAATGAATTAAAGTGGCATAGACAATTTTGAGAAGAAATCACCCAAATAAGATACCACAGTGGGCAACACATTGGCGTAGTGGGTAGCACTGCTGCCACACAGTTAGGAGACCCGGGTTCTCTTCCCGGATTCTCCCTATGTGGAGTTTGCATGTTCTCCCCGTGTCTGTGTGGGTTTCCTCTGAGTGCTCCGGTTTCCTCCCACAGTTCAAAGACATGCTGGTTAGGTGCATTGGTGATCCTAAATTGTCCCTAGTGTGTGCTTGTTGTGTGGATGTGTGTGTGTGCATGCCCTGTGGTGGGCTGGTGCCCTGCCCATGGTTTATTTCCTGCCTTGCACCCTGTGTTGGCTGGGATTGGCTCCATCAGACCCCTGTGACTCTGTAGTTAGGATATAGCGGGTTGTATAATGAATGGATGAAAGATACCACAGTACCTAAAAAGTAAAGTTTACAAGTGTACAATATGTGCAGTTTTGCTATATGGTTTGGAAAGAATGGCAATGAGAAATGGAGAAAGGGATCTCTTGAAGAAGTCGTAAATTAAAATATTACGATTGATTGCTGGAGTGAGCCTGGGAGACAGGAAAATTAGCAGTGACATCAGAATAAGGTGGGGAATAGTCGACCTCAATGACGAAGGGCAAAATATAAGGTTAAAGTGGTTTGGTGGTATGGTAAGGAGTAAGCACTATAGTCAGACAATGATGAAGATGGACTTCACCAGCAGGAGAAGCAAAGGAAGACATAAAATTAGATGATCAGAAATCATTAGTACAGAAAGGCCTGAAGGAGGATATTGCCTGAGGCAAAAAGATGTGGCACTGACTGACCAGAATGACAGATCTCCTCACCCCTCTGCAACAATACAGCTTGATGATAATAAATGATGCATCGGACCGATTTGTCTTTATTCTATTCTGAACATTCTGAACTTTACAAAGACGAATGGAAGTGTCAGTATCTCCAATGAATATGTAGATTTACCGTCAGCTATTTTTTTCTGTGTCTCTTCTAATATTTTTCTAATACATAGTCACTAACATCAATCATGCCAGCAACCAACTGGATGGCATTCCATGAAGAAGGGCGGAACAGTGCTACCAAGAAGTAACAGAATCAAGCCAACGTATAACGGCTTAAACTATGTCAAAAATCAGATTTATCTTTAATTTGAATTCTATTAAATACCATTAATCAAATAAATATTGCGAGTTAAATATTTGGTTGAAGCTTTTAAGCATTGGGGTGCTATGCTGCCATAAATACAGTAATATTTTTAAAAATCTATAAAAAATACTTTGCTTCTGAAATTTTTTAAGTATTTTTTTTTACATAAAGGATGTTCCTCTATTTAGATGGTAATACATTCATTTCCCTGAAGAAAAAAAAAGTATACATCATTGTACTGCAAACTTTGCATCGTGTGCATCGTGTATATATGCTATTAGTTTAGATATTACTTTTCCCTGAAATGTTTTTGGTTCTTCTTTTGTTTAATAAATGTCGCACGCGGGCGCGGCCGCGCAGTCCAGGTGAGTTCCAGTTCGCTGACATGCGAAACGCAGCGCCCATTTTGTGTCACTAATAAGCTCTTCCTTTTGACAGAGAGGTGCAGCTTCTTTACTTTTTAATGTGTGTGTGGAAGGTAATAAATACTTATTCTGAATATTTTTAAAACAGTCTCTCACCTGGCGAAAAATGTGTTATACGCAAAAGTGTGCGCGGGGCAGAAAGTTTCGCCTGCAGTTGGGCTAAGTACAGCAGAGGGCACGCTTGTGACCGAGAATGCAAAAAAATATACATTGTATCGAATCTGTTGCAATAACCTAATGGAAGCATTTGCGTTTTTTGCTTTATTTCTCCTACCTTATCATATACGTCGTATAGCTGGCACCGCCACCTCCACCGCCACCTCCTCCGCTCATACTGCGACTGTACTTCAGCATCTCGGTGTTGTATCCATTGCCACCGCCGCCGCCATAGCCGTCACTCCTCTGGGTATAGCTGTAAGAGGTAAGATCCTGCCTGGAGTTAGACCTTTCTCCAATCGTATTGATCCTGTTCATTGAGCCCATTCCACTCATATTGATCTCCCCATGCAAGATACTCTCAGAATGAAAAATCCGTCTGTAAAAATCTCTCGGAGAACAAACTAAAAACACCACCACACACAAACGAAACGTCAGGGGGGCAGATTCACCTTTCTCGGTCGTTCTGCGCGCGCTGACTGGTGTCAATCGTCGTCAGACAAGAATCCCCCCTTGGCAGTCCAAACAAGCCACACCTTGCAGTTTTGACACACGCCCAGTCAAGCTTCAGTCACACCTTTATTGTCTTTTGTGAGGAGGAGTTGAAAGAGGTGGGAGGACGGTGGGTGTTTTTGGAAGGGTATGTGCGGGCAACCTTATACTGCATTGTTCCCATTCTTTTATTTATGCATGAGGCGTATCAAAGATCAGGGAAAGCAATGCGAATCTCTTTCTTTCTTTCTTTCTTTCTTTCTTTCGATAACAAGCCCTGATTCTGTATGCCTCCTGTTCCCCTCTGCTCAGCAGCCATATTCTACCTTTCCAGTTATCCACACTACAAAACGGTTATGTTGGTGCATACCTGTTATCTACCCGATGTTTATCAGTATTTTCTGTTCCTGTTACATTCAAAAATGTCTGATAGGTGGCTGGCTGTCTTGTCAGTTAATGCTGATATAGTCAGCAACTTCCTAATTTCCTGTAGTGGATAAAGGAGATCATGGGTGGCATGATGGCATGACATCTTCCCATTCATTTTCCAGTCCACACATTACAATTCAGGATATTTGATTGCCGAAGACTTACCCTAAATGACCAAGAGCTTACAAAACTGTAATTCATGTAATTGCATAATTTGGGGTTATAAAAAATGGGGAAGAAAAATAGGAAGTGTGACTTTATAAAACTGAAAAGCATTTATGTTAAATATAAAAAGCATGGAAAACTTTAGAAAAGTTTGTTAGGTATTATGGACGTGCAAAGAACAAGTTTTATCTGAAAATTTTACTTACTGTCATTCAGTTTGCTGGAGGAAATTAGCTGTCAATTGAGAGTTTAATTTTTCTTGTGGAAAGTCCTTCTTGGGCTCACTGTTGTTACAAGTGAGTGCAAGATGGAAGTTTTATCTGCAATTGAACTGGATAGAGAGGAAGTTTGACTCACTAAAAACATAGAAGAGAAAAGCCTGCTTCATTATGATAGTGGTTCATATTTAATTTGCTTTATCATATTTTATCAGGGATGGAATGGTGTCAGTTGTAAGGGAGCAGTTTGTAAAATACATAAATCAGTTGATGCAGTACACACTGATGCATGTGACATTTTATGCACAAAATGTATGTTGTTTTATATGTTTAGTCGTGGGTCTTCAACATATGTAGTAGTTTGCACTTTGTTTTTTATTGTTGTGAGGTATGACAGACACTAAAGCTTTCATGGGGAACAGTGACTAGGTCTTTCACCCATTCTGAAAATAAAAGTATTTCAATTTATAGCTACAGAGAGTCAAAGCCATATTCCAGGACGATCTGGCACTAGTCTGGAGCCAAATTCATCATAATACACTTAGACATAATGTAGAGTTCTCAAACAATCAGTTATCTACAACTTTTGCATGTATGACGAATTCAGAAAATCTATAGAAGTCTCATGTGCAAATTCTACAGACAGTGGCAGAATTTAAACCCAAGAGTCTGGATGTGAGAAGCTGCCACAGCAACCAATGTGCTGCCACATTGCAGAAGTTCAGATCAATTCAGTGTAAATTTTGATCTATGTCATGACTTTTGAGGTTCATCTGTAACATGCAGACAAACTTTACTGTGCAGTATATCAAAGCTGAGCTTCAGTATCAATAATTTTCACTGTGACACATGAAATGCAAGTTTGCAAGTACAGTAGTGCAAGGAATCCAAACAACGAGCTACCAAATACAGTGGAAATTGTTGCAACTAGCAGTCACATAAAAAATGTAAATTTTACAAAATCTTTTTTTTTTTTACCAGCAGCAAGGAGAACCTATGTAGAAGACAAAATGTTAATGCCAACATAGGCCCTATCATTAAACTACAAATTTATAGCTGAGACTTTGGACAACAATAAGCTCACATAAACTTGCAATCTAAAAATTACACAGACAATGCCGGTAACAGTGCCTTCAATAACTATCTCCTAAACAAGCACCAAAACACCACAACCTTCAAACATGTGAGCCAGTTCATATATGGTTAACTACAATCTTTCAACGAGAAACAGTAGGCTAGAATTTCCTGGTGATTCATCTACCTGACAGATCAGAAACAACAGAGATCTACAATGGTAAAAAGGATGCCAAAATGCAACAGTGAAGAAGAATTAAATTTTAAGTAATAATTGTATATGATGTGTTCTATTAAATGGTGGTGTTAGTTAGAGAACAGGAAGTGTCATGCTTCCCTGTGATGGCCAGACAATACAGAATGCTGGGTTGCTAATATATCATCCTATAATTTCTGTCCTGGACTTAAAAAAATGGAGATTACAGAGAGATTTTAAAGCATAAGAACAAATCACGAGGACCAGACACTATTTATCAGAGATGGACAACTCAAGTCACAAGTCTTAATTTTAGTGATTTGCTTGACAGTATTTAAAAAATGTATCAACTTGACTTGGACTTGCTTGTTAATGACTTTCGACTTGATTCGGACAGATAAATGACTCATCATTTTATTGTACTATAATTATTATTTTGCATTCTTTTCATTTTCATTTCATTAAAATGATCTAATTGCTCCATACCTACATATATCATTAGGAATAATCAGCATATTGGAGGACATCAGCAAAGGGGTTTATCAATTTAGAATATTTTCCATTTACTGCAGACTACACTAGAAAGAATGGAATTGTCTTCTGCAAGATCAGAGGGTCAGACTTCAGCAACACATCAACAACATCTTTAAGCTTTGTCATTTCAAGATTCCTAAAGAAAGGGATGCTTGCTGGGAAGATGACCCCAAACATTGTGATGTGTCATTGTTTCAACTAATTGTTTCTCCTCCGCAACATATCAACTCCACTGATTATGTCGCAACATATCAACTCCACTGATTATGTTTCACTTTGCCCCTCCATAACCCCTGTCCTTGCTGTCCTGTGCAAAATTGTATAACCCATTGGGGTATGAGTGCAACGCATAATCTACTTGTTTTCCCATCCCTGAGAACTGTCGATCCAGCCACCATGCCACACAAGGGGATGCCGCAGAGAAGAGCCCAATATGTGCTTTATCATACAGTATACTGCAAGTACAGCTATGTTCTATTCCCTAAGTACTTTGTTGTGGCCAATGTTGCAGTTCCCTTCTGTAGCTCATTATTTTTACATTTTTTAGAAAGGCTGAGATGTTATAGTATGCTGCCTGAGATGCTAGAATTAGGTAATATTTTGATGGTTAAAACAAATGCATAATGTAATCTGAGTGATGTTATGGTTAAGATTGTATTATATCTTTAACTCATTATCTTAAAGCCAGCATGGAGATCTCACACTCACAGCCTTCATACTGTTTCATTTTAACATGGTAACTTTGATTTGTTTCATGGGAGATGAGGAAATATTGCCTACTAAAAGCAAACAATGCACAAGGTAAACACTTCCAAAGGGATATGGTAAAATCTACAGTTGGCGTGTCATTACATTTTTTCATTGTTGGGTATATTGCAGTGATTAACATGCATAGACCCTTTGGTGGGCAATGCATCTAAAGGGGATAAGAAACATTTTAAGAGACTGAATTTATTACATTTTAATCCTGGACAGAAATTATGGCTACTTTATTTCTTTGTTTTTGTATTTCACTAGAAATTTGTGTGCAGCGCCAGAGGCATTTTAATATTAACAACCTTGGCAAAAAATATTTGTCTATGATTGCTAATTAAGTTAGATTATCAGAAAACATACTACATCCCCTTTACTGTACATTTACTTTATTTTCCTCTTGTAAAACATCTTAACAAGACAAAAGAGCAAATAAAACAATTCCTGTGTGGTTACATGAAATACCAAAAATACCAGAAAAAGTTCATGTGATAGCACATTAAATGCTATGCACGAACAATTTTCATTTTGTGCTGCCTGAATTTTGACTTTAATGCAGAATGATCATGGAACACCATTCAATGTATGATTCTACAGAATGAACACCATTTTCTTTCACATACACTTTCCCTGCACTTTACAGAATTTCATAGCTGCATTATTTCAGAATATTATACAATTATGACACAATCATTTTTCTGTTACTATGCACTTTAGCAAATGTGTCTACTACTCTTTCCATGTCCAAGCCCTCTGTGTGTGGCTGTCATTAATGGAAAGAAAATACATAAATAACAGCAAACCTTGTCTATGTACATCTTTACTGCTTAATATGAATAATTACTTTATTATGTGGTCAGTTTATCAGGGTTTTTCATCTGTTTATACATATTTTATTTTATGCCCTCTATCTGTTATAACTGCTTCAGTGTTTCTATATACTTTTATTTACTAGAGATGGTCATTGTAAAATTAAGATACAGGACCCACAGGAGGGGAGTAGTGAATCAGAGCTGTTTGTATCGTACCATAAAATGCAAAAAAAAAAATGTTGAAAGTTACGGTGCTCAAAATGATCAGAACAGTCTAAATAATTCTCCCTCATTGTTCAAAGTTGTAGTGAGAATACCAGCAGTGCTTTCATACAGTTACCTTGTTAAGCAGGTCTTTAATAGACATGGGGGGGGGGCAGGAGTGATAGTCTAACACAAGGCTTAATTTTCTGCAGGTACAATGCATTCTAAATGATGAGGGTTGCTGAAATATTTAATTAGTTAATAGATATGCAAAATTATGTAAAGAAATTATTTTAAAAATGAGAGGTATTGATGTAACTACTAATGTGCAGCTGCTTTGCAACAGAGAGGTTGAAGTTCACGTCCTAGGTCCTCTCTGTACAGAGTTTATGTATTCTCCCTGTGTCCAGGTGCCCCAGTTTCCTCCTAAAGTTCAAAGGCATGAAGGTTAGGTGGGCCGACAGTGTTAAATTGTTCCTAGTGTATGTTTGTGTGCAAGTGTGTTCACCCTGTAATGAATTGGAGCCCCATCCAGGGATTGTTCCTGCCTTGCACACTATGCTCGCTGGGATATGCTACAGCAACTCTGTGCATGATAAACATGGTTTAGTAAATGGATGGATACTCTGAAGTGACATTGGCTGACAAAATTTATTTTTTTAAATACTGTGTGCATTAGATGCAGTGCACTTATAAGGAAACTAGCTGTGCTACTTGTCTAAGATGGGTTGAAATCTAAATAATCAAGGTAGACCTCAGCGTTAACATTTGCAGTGCACCATACAATGCATATATGTATATGTCTCTGTTATTTGCCATTTGGTATGGGATTTGTAAAAGCAGTGTTAATGTTTGTGATATGCCATCCATTGGAATGGCAAATGCAATGCTTTTTATAAAAATTTTTGAGATGCACCATCTTTTGGAATGACAGAGACATAATAACAGGACAAACACACAGACATACACATAGACATTTATTATTTTATTAAGGCGGAATGTGCAAAATTGATAGTGTATTTGCAAATTATTTCAAAGTTAAACAATTATTTTATATACCAGTTGCTCTTGCTTCTTATTAAGAATTGTTTTCTCTGAGAAAGTACTAGCTTAGATGTTGGTATAATCACTTATTATCATAATTAGATTAATTACAGAAAGTGGTGAAATTGAAAGCACGTTTTGCTCAAGTCTTCTCAACTATGACTCAACATAACTTGAATAAAAACAGTGACTCAATTTGACTAACTTGAATGTAATCATTAAGTCAATCAAAAACAGTGAATTTAGGCTGTCTGTATAAACCAGGCAATCTCCGGAGGATTTAAAGCCAGACAACATTGGACCAATTAATAAAAGGGAAGAATATACAGCCCTGGTTATTTTTGGCCAGTTAAGTTAATTTGTATTACTGTTAGATTAATGGAACAGATGTAAATCACAAAATAGTGAGGAACAATAGCATAAAAGAGACTAAAACCGTTGTGAATATGATTGTGATATTGTAAATGAAAAATGATTAGAGGAGGCAAAAAAATGACCATGAAAAGCATACAGAAGTCATTGTCAAAGTAAAATTATTGTAAAAAACAAAGGAAAAGTCAAAGTCAGAAAATAATAAAGCAGGTTGTCACCATTATACAATAGTTCCTAACAAAGATTGGTCTTTTTAAGAAGGCTTTGCTAATGTTTCTTGAATCCAACAAAATGGATATAAGAAGGATGAGTGAAGCCATAATCAGGCCAACACAACAGTCAAATGAGAGAAACCACTCCAGAAATCATAAAGAGTATGGCTGTGACTGTTAGAAAACCAGAAGAGTCACCCAAGTCCTCTCTTCAGGATTTTGGCCTTTGCTGGAAAGTAAGGCCCAAACAGTGAACTTAAAATTTGTTGGGATTTGCTTTCTTGTTTGGCATTGATTTAAATAGCTCAAGGAGGTGAAGGCATATTAGAAGTAAAATAGCCTTATATACTGGTTTTAGACAAGACACCTGGGACATATTTAAACCTTAACATGACTATATAGAGCCAATTTATAAATAAATGGGCAACGCTTATGGATAATAGTTTAAGGAGAAATATTATGTGGAGCAGATTTGTGAGATGGCACTTTTACATGGAAGTCTCAAGTTGTGAGCAGCAACCTTTTGCTCAATTTTATAGTCCAAAGCAATTTGCTTTTTTATGACTGAAATCCTTTGTAGGGGTTCTCATAGGTGATCCCAGAATTTCCATCCATCCATTATCCAACCTGCTACATCCTAACTACAGGGTCACGGGGGTCTGCTGGAGCCAATCCCAGCCAACACAGGGCGCAAGGCATGAAACAAACCCCAGGCAGCGTGCCAGCACACAGAACAAGCACACACTAGGGACAATTTGGGATCGGCAATGCACCTAACCTGCATGTCTTCGGACTGTAGAAGGAAACCAGAGCACCCAGAGGAAACCCACGCAGACACGGGGACAACATGCAAACTACACACAGGGTGGACCTGGGAAGCAAACCCAGGTCTCCTAACTGCGAGGCAGCAGCACTACCCACTGCGCCACCCAATCCCAGAATTTGCTTCCTGTTATTCCAAGATAGTTAAATAGTTAGACAAGTCAGGAAATACTGAGTTCACAGATGATCTTAAAAGGAGAGAGAGGTGGCTTTAACGCATACATACGTTTAAAAAGGACATCTTAATAGCAATATTCTACAACATGCTTTTAGAAAGTTCTGAAAAAGGCAATAAATTGCTCCAGTTAGATTGAAAAGAATTTACTGTGCGCATTAGAAATCTCTCTGTCCTGATTGACATACTCAGATTGACCACTAGTTTCGAGGTGATGCCCAGATTAAACATTGAGTTTAATTCCAATTTTCGAACATAAATTGAGCCATAAACAAATTGTGGTCCTCTATCATAAATTATTATCTATGGAAACCCATGTAATCTAAAATGTTTCTTAAATAACATATCTAAAAATGTTTTAGTAGAAAAATTTTTCAGCTTTTAAATTGAAGACAGGACTCTTGACCAAAAGTCAAGAGGAGGAGATGGATCTTGAATTGAAAAGGACAACCCCATGTGAAGGGGTGTCCTGTTTGTGGACTACTTTTATTTTTCTGAGGTTTTTTGTTTTTTTTACCAATATTTACCAATATAAAATTATTGCCTTTTGGTTATTATGAGCAAACAACTGGATGACTTAGTTTATGGAGTATGCAACATCAGTAACAGGAGATTTCCTCATGTTGTCATCTCCATTCACATTGAAAGCATGAGATTAATTTTGTTTTTCTCCATCATCACTTCAAACTACATGGGTTAAGTAATATACAAAAAAATATTTTTGGGAGGACTGTTCCTTCAACTGATACCTGGCTTACTCCCTTAGACATCAGTGAAGTTTATCTTTTGCATCCTTCTGCACAACTCCCTGTTCCAATAATTCTCAGAGGTAGCCCTGGATGTCATATTTAATGACTCGTTCCTCTTTTTAATGAGCGCTTCATTGACGGTAATAAATTGGCACTTTTTCTGCTCTTTTTCTGTAGTTATTTTTCAGAATGATGTGTATTTTTGTTACCATGTTATTAAAGATTCAAGAGTTTATATATTTTTTAATTAAATTTCATTTTTAATATGGAGTTCTCACTTAATTATTTTCCAGTATTGGAAGTATCCAAAAACTAGAACAGAAAAAGACTAACAGTTTCAGCATCTATTTTTATATATTATTCATACAAGTGCTTGAAAGTGAATAAAGGCTTAAATGACCAAAATATTTCAAAATATATACAACAGTTAGATCTTAACAAGAATAGTCAGGTATCAAATGTACCTATATGTACATATTAAACATACTTTACTTTGTTTAAAGCAAATAAACTGTGCTAGAAACTTTGTAGTAAAGGTGAAAGCTGGGATATAATAGTGGACTCACTTAAGAGAGGAGTCCAGTTAAAAGCAAGAATTTACTATGAAGGAAAATGCTGTAAGCCCACAGAGCCCTCAGGAATGAACTTGAGAGACACTGCCCTAGACTATCAAATAATATGTTTGAACTTAAAGAAAAACACCCATGTTTAGAAAGGCCTGCAGACAAAATAACATTGACTACGAAATAATGAAGCACAACAGTCTTAAACTAATGGATAGTATTCACAAAACCTTCAAACTGGTTCTGAGCTTGAGATACTTGACATTTATACCAGTCCATATGTCTTCTGAGTTGCTTAGTACAATTTAGGATCATTAAGACATCCAGAAACTATCCTGGTATGGATAGGATGCCATTTTGACATCTTGAACCAATCTACAAATGATCTCAAAATCAAGCTCAGCAACAATCAGCGTGATACGGGATGGCCTTCTGTAGAATTCTTAACAACTAACACTTATGCTTTCTTACAGAGCACAGGGTCATTAGTAAGTCAAATTTGCATTTGCATCTTTCCAAAATCAACTTATGTCCAAACACATTTTAGATACTGTTGTAAATAGCCATGTACATAAAATGAGGGAGTTTGTATGCTGAAGTTGGAAATGCATCTAAAGTATTTTATTTTGACATTCAGGATGATTTCTCAAAGTTCTTGAGAATGGCGTATAGGATAAACGATGTGTTCTTATTCAACAATCATACGCAGAAATCAACTGCAAAACAGAATTTAAGAAGTAAAGAATCATGTTTTTTAGTCAGATCCGTGAGGTGACACAGGGCTATACTTTGAGCATTAAAACATTTTTTACAATAACAAGCTATTCAGCCAACAAAGTTTGCCAATCCTACCCTGATAATTTGTTCAAAATAGTGTTGTAGTAATGAGATAAAATGTATACTCTTTGAGCATGACCTATTGCTGAAAATAGTCCACAGAAAAGTCTGGACCTGCTGTCATGAAAAGGGACTTTGGCAAGAAGAAAGCTATGCCTTTCCAGGAAACAGGCTGAAGACATAGGGAATTTGGTTCTGGAGCACAGGAACAGATATACTTAATTTAGGATATTATATATGTAAATTCTGTAACTTTTATGGAGTATGTTGCAAGCAAAGTTTTTCTTGTTAAAATTATTAACAAGTTTTACAGAGATGAGAGCCATACATAAATATTTTTATCCTTCAGAAATGAATGAAGTAACCAACATTCTCAGAACCAAACCTTCCTAATTACCACTCTTGTGCTACATGCCAGGCTCTCAGTGACCTGATTGTGAAACCCTGCTAGATGAGCCAAGTGTCAGCATGTCAAGTTAAAAAATAACAGTAACAAAAATTAAAGAAATTCAGTTTAGAAACAAACTCAGAGTTTACTGAATAAATAACATCATAAGTAATCAAAATATTATTATTGAACTTTAAAATGTAATGCGCATTGACACATATGTTTGCTAAAATAATATAAAGCCCAGTGTAGATAAAAAATCTTTACTAAACACAGGCTTAGTGGCTGCAAACAGGCTACAAAAACAGCTTCTTCAGACAGAGGATGGAGCACTTTAAGGATGGAGATATGGCAATAGACATATATTTGAGCCAGTGCTGCCCTGTGTATCATGAAATATGACACAATGTTTTTCAGAAATGTACAAATTTAAATCAAGACCTGTCCAATTTAACACATCCATTTATTCATCCACTTCATAAACTATATATTTCCTTTATGACATTATGGGGAGTTTTACCTTAACCCTGTGGCATTGGACAGTATAGGGAATTTTAATTTTTAATTAATGCTGAAATTGAAAAAGTCATTCTAGTAAAAAACAGTCCATCATGTGTAGTCCTAGCATAGAGTGAAGGATACTTTATAGTTTAAAAATTAAAACAGCTTCAGACCATCAGGGATAACATTATTAACAAGAAGGCCCTTTTTGCATTTTTTATGTCTGTTTTATCTATAATCATTGTATCATTATGTTTTTGTTTTTTGTTTTATGTAATTTAGCGTTTTATGGTAACAGTGCTACATTTATAATATAGTCCGATTTAATTGGTGGAAATGTGCTTTGCAAGAATAAATTAAATGACATATTGTTTGGTAACAAAACAATCGCCATGCTGATAAAGCTGCTTCATATGTATATATTTTCTGAATTTATTTCTTGGAGATCATACATTCTGTGCTTCACATGTACACTAAATAACAGTGAAGTACAAGTGCTACAAGATGTGAATGCTACATTATTGTATGTTTCAATACATTCTTAATGTAGAATTAGAGCAACATATAATAATTTTTTACCAAGTAATTTGCTATTGTATGCATAAAAATGTATCCTCTCTTGTTGCCATTTAAGACGCTCCTTTCATTTTGTGTTAAAATTCAGAAACAGTTTTAGCTTACAGTGCTTATTAAGAAGCAATAATTTATATTTAGCTACATTTTATTCATACTGTTTGGCAGCAAGAAACTTTTTTGTGCTTGGTGTTGCTTTGCAGCCTACCAGGCAAGCCTAAGTTTCATTCTCTACCTTACGGAAACAATTCTTAACCTTCTTATTACAAATATGAATTTATTATAACGTTTAAAAAGTAAAATTGTTACTCTTGAATTTCATGCACAAAATATTTTTGCACTAAGCTATTCCTGAAGGACTGACTGTAGTAAATGCCTTCTGTATTACACAACTTCTAGCTACACCTGTTTGCTGCTTTTTTCTTTTATTGTTTTGTCATTTCATTTTGTATTCTTTGCCCTTGCAGCATTTTATCCGTGAGTGATCACAAACTTACCGCTTACTCATGTTTTCACCGTTTCCAATCCGTTTCTTAGTGAAGAAATGTACAACTCTTATCGTAGAAATATTTAGTCTTTTTCGCTTTTTGCTTTAGTAAAAAAATTCAGTGTTCGCCTGGGTGTGCTGCAAGAGCCTCAGCATCTGGGATAACAGGACTGACTGCTTTTTTTAACTCACAGTAAAATGACAGCTTAGTGCTTAAAGCAAAGTCAAGATAAATAAGCCTGTTAGAGTGGTTTTAGTTTCACATGTGTGCAAAATAGTGTTTTTGACCAAATCACAAATGCTGGAGCATTAGTACTCCAAAGTGTTGCATTTTACCAAGTATTTGAAAAATTAGGAATACCATACCATACCATACCATATTTATTTGTTGAGCGCTTAAAAACACAGCATTACAACTGACCGAAGCGCTGTACAGTTACAACAAGCAGGACTAAAAGCAAAATATTAAAAACAAACATTAAGAGAGAATTAAAACAGAGATACTAAAAACAGGTCAGGGGACCAAATAAAATAGAGAAAATAGCAAAAGGCAAGTGGAAAATGAAACAGGTTAAGAATTAAAAGCCAATGTGAAGAAGTGCGTTTTTAGGCGAGATTTGAATGTGGCGACTGAAGCGGCTTGCCTAACCACTAAGGGCAGGGAGTTCCAGAGCCTGGGTGCACAGACGGAGAAAGCCCTTTCACCACGAGCTTTAAAACGTGCCTTCATTAGTGAAAATGAGATGCAAGAAGCAGCAATCATATTTAATGGGATGTGTACTGTATTTCAGATTGGTCCTTTGATGTTGTCAGTTTATAACTACTGTTAATTACTTGGTGGTATAATGAGCATTGAGCTCCTGCCTTTCAGTCAATATCTTTTATAGTTCTGTTATTTTTTTTTAGAACATAAGAATATTAAAACAGTCTAGACAAGAACAGCACATTCACCCCAACAAATCTCTAAAGTCATATCCACTTAATTCTTCCAAAATAATATCAGGTTTAGTTTTGAAAGTTCCAAAAGTCCCACTGTCTACCACACTACTTGGTAACCTATTCCATGTATTCATGGTTCTCTGTGTGAAGAATAAATTTGTGCAAATTCAAGCTTAACAGGTTTCTAACTATGTCCCTATGTTCTTGATTAACTCATTTTAAAATAATAGTCTTGACCCACTGTACTAATTCCCTTCATAATTTTAAACACTTCAGGCATGTGGCTGTTGTAATATATGACATTAATAGCAATAAACATAACAACAGACAAAATAACTTAACAGTAACAAACTAATACTAAAATACTAAAACTATGTATACCCCATGAAAAGGTATATACTTCAGCATATTTTAATGTATTTGACCTATATTTCAAATATATTTATAGATAAAGGTAAGTAAAAATTAAAATTATTGTTTAAAATAATTTATTCAACAAAAATTCAGAAGTTTAAATGTCTGCTGTGGAAAAAGATAAGTATACCTTAACTTCAATATCTTGTGTTCCTGGTTTAGCAGAAATAAATTCTATAGAGATTTCCTGTAAGTGCCTTTCAGTCTACTACATCAGCTTGGATATATTTTTGTTCACTCTTTCTTACATAACTGCTTAAAATTTGTGATGTTTGAGTTTTCTTGCATGTACTGCACACTTCAAGTCCTACACACCTGTGATGTTAAGATCTTGTCTTTGACTTTGGTTTTCTATGAATCTCCATTTCTTTTTTTTTTGAGACATTCTTTTATCAGTTTTCTTGAATGGTTTGTCTCTCTGTCTTGCTGAAAGATTTGTTTGTGGTTCAGCTTCAATGTTTTTCTGAAATCCTTCTCAATTACTCTCTATTACTCTGTGAAAGTCATGGTTGACTCTATAATGGCAAAGGTGCAGAGGTAGAAAAGAAGCCCAAAACCACAACCCTTCCATTACTGTGCTCTACAGCTGATACAAGGTTCATTTAGTCAAAGGCAATTTTTTATTTTCAGGAAGAAATGATATCTGGTCATTGTAACCTAAAGTTCTTATCTGTCTGATCCAAAAGTTCTTTTCTTTTTGTCTGGTAAACTAGAGGCATCTCTTTATATTCATTTTTGAGGCCAAAGTCTTTTTTCTTTAGTGCAAAGCTGTACAGCATCTTTCAGATAGTTGACTAATGGTATTCTTGGAGGTGAATTTGCTAAGGCGACATGGCCTGGATAGATTGAGAGTGGTTTTGAAATTTTTTCCATTGTAGAAGATGATTGTAGAGTGGTGGCTCTGAGGCTAGGAATATGTCCATAAATGCCAGAAGTTATTCCACTCCACTGAGCCTTGGGCAAGGCCCTTAACCTACATTTGCTCTGTCCTGGGTATGACGTTAACCTGCATCCATCCCTGCAAGCAGATCCTCCAACTTGCAGAGATAACTCAGGTGTTGGTGGCAGGATTAACACTCCAGCCACTGCAAAAAAAAAACACACACTGTTCCATTACATTCAAACTAGTGTGGTGATGAGATGATATGTGCTTGGGTCCTAATTTGGGATTATGAGGTAATTCATTGTGTGATGGGTGCAGCAACATGTTGTATCAGTGAATGCTCCCAACCTCTGTCTTGCCTCTTTAGAAGATCTTTCAGATTGTGGAGTGATTAAATACAAATAAGGTACTTGCCAGACTCAGAGGAATCAAAAGTCTTCCTTCCAAGCTACGTTATAGCCACAAACTTCACTTTTTAAGACCAAATAAACAACTCACATTTTTGATTTTTATATAAGGCCAAAATACATTCATCATTTGCGCCTGATTCTCATTTAAGGAATTTTAGGAATTTGATACAATGGCAGAGGTAGGAGGTGTGTGTGTTGATGATGTAGTACAATTGTGACTTTTCAAAGTTATTTTTTAAATTAGATCACTTATCAGTATAGTTAAAATGAAGATCAAATATCCTTTTTCCCAAAAATATAAAAAAGACAAACTTTTTCTAAAAGATCTACTTTGTTTTATTACAACCCTATAAATACTGTAGTTTTTCCTCACATCAATGTATTCCCTGAGGCAAGGCTATTGCCCATCTCCATCTGATGAAAACAGGAAACCAACCCTGGAAGAAATGTAGGACACCATCACACACACCCACACTCATTCATCCAGGGTCAATTTGGAGAAGCTATTTAACCTAACATGCATCTCTTTATTAGAACAGGGGAGACCAGTAAGTAAAACAATGAAGATGTAGGGGGAAACTCATACCCGAAAGTGGCTGTCTAGATTGGGGAGACCAGAATCAAGCCAAAAAAAATGGGTATACACATAAAGTAATTCCAGGTTTACATGCTATTAGAGTTTTCTGAGTTCCCATTTATGACGTCTCTCATTCTGTCTTCATTTTTGAGAGAGCCATGTTGATTATACTGTTCATTTGTACTTGGCCTGCACAAAAATCAATTAAACATAACCTGTAATTGTGTTTCATGTAACTAACAAACAAACTAAATATATTAAAATGTGTTTCATTGCTCTGAAATCAATTCAACCTTACATTTATGGCTCATGTGGCTATCTTTTTTATATCACTGATTTATGTGAAAGGTCAGCATTATGTCACAACTCAAAAAATTCAGGCAGCATTGTTTTCTCTGTGACTTGGAGCTCCCACTTCACATGAAATTTCCAACTGGGAAGCTTGTATTTCTCATCTATTTGATATAACATGGTTGAAGCATAACTGCCATGCCTCAGCTGGGGTGAAACAAAAGGCTCTTAATCAAATTGCCAGTTAGCTTGTTAATGTTTGTTAAATATTAAACCTGGACATGGGCGTGGGATAGAATATAATGATTAAGTTAAAATGATTCATTTTCATTAACAAATTAAAAATAACTACAAAAATAACAGTAATTAATAAGCTAACAAAATAAGAAACTCATTAAGAAAATATGGATGCAAATTAATATCCAGTTCTTCAGAAAAAATATCTTTCTAAAAAGAGACTTCCAAAGAAATAATCAATGAAGTTCATCTATTACTTTTAATAATAAAGATGACTGTTAAATTAAAAAAGCCCCCAAAACAAAGCTTTCCAGGCAAAAATGTTGGCAAACACATATAAAAAATGCCTGCATCCCAAACAGACAATAGAAGCCTAAACTATAAATGTGCACAACAAACCAAATACAGATCAAGAAGAGAAATAAGAAGCAAGAAAATGCCAGAGCATGGCCAATGATACGAATGCTCCATTTTACTCCTTCAGCTCCAGCCACTTAGCATTTTCATTATAATCAGTGCTGAAAAGATTCAAATGTAAGGATGTGATAACTCCTAAACCAAACCTTCAATGTGACTAGCTTAATCATTTAAACCATGAAACCCAAGCAAATGTAACTCTTAAATTAAAGGGGAGGTCAAAAGCCAAAAAAGGCCTGAAAGGTGCAAGCATAGACAGAGATCAAATATACTGTCAATGGAGAAATTGAAAGTAGAACCCAGGTCCAAATAAGATGCCTTGACACAAGACAAAGGTTTGGGGCAGCCACCCGTGTACTTGACCTTGGCTGCGAAAATAAGCAAAATACTCAACACAATAGTGTATAGAACAGAGTCCAAAGCAGAAATGATCAACAGAGGAAGGGAGTGGGTTTTTGTAGGGAGGTTGGAGGAAGTGATGTGGTCCTCGGGGCTGGGACAGGAAGTGATGTGGTTCTCAGGGCCCGGACAGGAAGTGACGTCTGCAGAGCTGAGGTGGAAGTGATATCTTCGTATTCATGTGGAATTTCCCATGTCTGGTCTGCGGGGACAAAATAAGAGGGTTGAATGCACCTCACTACCCTCTGGCTGGGCATGGAATTCCTTTCTTTTGGTCCCTGTGGCTGGCTCCCATGTGCATGTGTGTGACACAACCCCCCCCAGCCCAGACCCCTTGAGTTGGGTGTATCTGGCCGTGAAGTCATGCCATCTATAAAGGGCATCGGCATTGGCTTGCAGGGAACCCCGACGATAAACAACCAAAAACTTGTAAGGCTGTAGATCCAAAAAACACCTTGTGACACGAGGGTTTGTCCACCGGACGTTGGAAAGTTGCAGGTGCCCCATGTAACCCAAATGGAAGGACACGATACTACCAGTGCCCACTAGGGGTAAGTAACCACTCATGATGTCTATATTATTTCAATGAGGGAGACCATGTTTTTAATTGGCTGTCCCCAGGTCAGCAGGGCGAGCTTGCTGGGAAACATTATGAGCAGTAATGCACAGGCTACCTGCTCCACGATTTGTCACGGGCTATTGTGACCTGGCCATAACCAGCAGCCGACTTTAGTCCATAACGTTATGGCTTGCGGAGCGGTTGGCAGGTGGAGTTTATATTCTCACTGAATCACCCTCCTTGCCTGCCAACCTGGGGCATCCCCACATTTATATGGGGATTTTCCCCCTGTGGGGTTCCGCTAAGTGGTCCCTCCTCCCGAGAGCCCATACTCAGTACCCAATGATACCCAGGCTCTAGTCTGTGGGCCCTTTTTCCACCTGCCCAGGACTTCAGATTTCAGCCCTGGGTCAAAGTACCCCTCAGTTCCCCGTTACCCACACCAACTGCCTCCAACCCGGCAATGCAGGGATGGTACTTTCCCACCTGAATTCTTTAATGGCTGGTGGTATGGATGTTGTGTCGAGGCTTTCTTGAGGTTCTTCTCCAGTCTTGTTACGGAGACAATCCTGCCGACTATGTCACTGTAAATTAAGATGCCTTGACACAAGACAAAGGTTTGGGGCAGCCACCCTTGGCTGCAAAAATAAGCAAAATATTCAACACAATAGTGTACAGAACGGAGTCCATAAGAGAACTGATCAACAGAGGAAGGGAGTGGGTTTTTATAGGGAGGTTAGCGGAAGTGATGTGGTCCTCAGGGTCAGGACAGGAAGTGATGTGGTCCTCTGGCCCGGGACAGGAAGTGATGTAGTCCTGGGGCCGGGTTAGGAAGTGACATCTTCAGAGCTGAGGCGGAAGTGATGTCTTCGTATTCAAGTGGAATTTCCCATGTCTGGTCTGCAGGGACAAAATAAGAGGGTCGAATACACCCCAGCACCCTCCAGCTGGGCATGGAATTCCTTTCTTTTGGTCCCTGTGGCTGGCTCCCATATGCACATGTGTGACAATATATAACTATGTTTCCACTCCTCTATTAATTTTTGTGATGTTCTACTGTTGGGGTAATCTATACTAATAAAAGGCAAAGCCCTCACTCACTCACTGACTCACTCACTGACTCATCACTAATTCTCCAACTTCCCGTGTGGGTGGAAGGCTGAAATTTGGCAGGTTCATTCCTTACAGCTTCCTTACAAAAGTTGGGCAGGTTTCATTTCGAAATTCTACGCATAATGGTCATAACTGGAAGCTATTTTTCCCATTTACTGTAATGGAGTCTTGAGTTGAGATGCCGTGGGGCGGAGTTTCGTGTGACATCATCACGCCTCCCCGTAATCACGTAGTACATAGAGCACAAGGAAGAACTCCAAACAGCGAAGAAAACATGCATTATATAATTGAGAAGGCAGAAAAACAATAAGAAGCAAATGATGCATACAAGCATATTCATAAGTACAGCTACTGCGGAAACAAAGCACGATGTAAACCTACACTTTAAATTAAGTTCAGTTCATAGGCTACCACTGGCGTTTGTAATTTAGTGCCTGCCCATATAAGGCCGTCCGTCAGCGGCAATCCAATAGCAAACTCCCACTAAATATTCACGGGTGAAGGACTGTGCTTATGCAGAGGAAGATGAGATGGTCAGGGTGGTGTTTGGCACAAACTCATTGAAACTGCGAGAGAAAGTTTTAAGTGCCAGGACTAAGGTAACATTAAATACAGCCATGGACATAGCACGAGATGGCACCAGCACAGCTGGGAACCTTCGATGCATGTACACCGAGCGGCTCACGTGAACTGGCGCAGTGCACAGATAAAAGCAACAGTTCCAAAGAGCTGAACAAAACCGAATTACACAATTGAAAAGGCAGCAAAAATATGAAGCGTCTGATACATACAAGCATATTCATAAATCCAGCTACTGCGGAAACAAAGCACACGGTGGAAAAAGTCAATGTCCCGCTAAAGGAAGACAGTGTAAAAAACCCGTGCATGCAGTGTGTCAGGTCTCAGATAAAGAAGAAGACGAGCTGTTTATTGATGCAGTAAGAAACGAATCGATGAATGAAACCTGTCATCTTTACAACGATTGACAAACACGGAATGTAACTTGAACACAACACATCCTACAAATACGAACCTGATTGAAAGAAATAATGATAATCAAATCCTTGATGACAGCAACACTCAGTAACACTCACAAAACAAATACTGTATATTGACAGTCATGTTACGTTATTTTTAAAATGTTCCCTTTTCTTTTTCTAGCTTTTTAACACACTACTTTTCCGCTGCGATACGCGGGTATATATATATGTATATATATATCCCGATCTACATACTCGAATAATGGATACTTTATTTGCCATCAATGATTGTTTTGGTAAAGCCATACTCAGTGGATTCATTAGATGAGCGGTAAAAAGTAAGAGCGAGGGAGGATGACTTATTGAGGCATGCAGGCTGTAGTGCGTCAACTCTATCTGAATTGCGCGATCACATTTGAAAAAATATATCTTTTCAAGTTCTATTTAGTCCATATGTGTCAAACTCAAGGGGCGCGGGCCACATCCGCCCGGCATGTAATTATATCCGCCCCGAGATCATTTTATATACTGTATTATTGTTATTAATGGCCGGGTATATGAAGCGCTGGTAACACAATAAACTACAGATCCCATAATGCAGCGCTTCAGCTGCCTTGCCGAACACTTACGCGTTAATCAAGTCTAGCTTATGATGCTGCAAGTTATTGCAAGCTAGCTCACACGATGCTGAAGAGAAAAGTTGATTCTGAAAATAGAGCCTTTAAAACCGATGGGAGGCTGAGTATATGTTTACTGAACCCGTGTGTCTCATTTGTGGAGCTAATGTGGCTGTAATTACAGAATTTAATCTAAGACGGCACTATGAGACAAAACATCAGGGTAACCTGAAAGACCTGAATGCAATGCAGAAGATACAGAAAGCAGAATTAAATAAGAATCTGACACTTCAGCGGACGTTTTTACCCGTGCACAATCACAAAGTGATTTCAAGTGAAGCTGCTTTTATGGGAGACACAAATGCACCAGTGCAACTTGCCCCACTTTCCCTGTTGCCAAGTAATGTTAAACCAAGTCGTCACTACGGTGTTCCCAAATACGCACTTTGCTGATAAACTGAGCGCACTGAGTTTGCACGGCGCTTTGGTGACTTTGAAGAACAAAAAAAGTCCGTCTACATGCGGCTCGAACCTTGTGCATGTTTGGTAGCACATATCTGTGTGAGAAGCTCTTCTCAGTGATAAAGACTAACAAAACAGCACACAGGAGTCGCCTCACTGATGAGCACCTGCAATCCATCCTGAGAATCTCCACAACACAGAACCTCACACCAAACATAAACGAACCTGTTGCCAAAAAAAGATGCCAGGCGTCCAGCTCTAAAATGACATATGAGCAAAGACAACTGAATGATTTGATTTGTTATTGCTGAAAGGAACACATTTTATTTATATTTCCAGGTTTTGTTATGCAGCATGTTCATATTTGAATTTGTATAATTTTGACAGGATATATTTTTATGGAGAGCAAAATCTTTTGGGATATTTAAAATCTAAGTTTATTTTTATATAAAATTACATAAGAGTAAAGAAATTTGAATGTTTGTTCTTTTAACGTTTACTTTATTTCTAACTTGTATAATTTAGACAGGATATATTTTTATGGAGAGCAAAATATTATAAGTTGTTTAAGGTTTGAGTTGATTTATTCAGGAATAATATTCCTGTCTGTTTTACCATTCCTACCAAAGATATTTCTGTCGACTAAATAAAAATTCCTTCTATTTAAAATTTAAATAGAACTTGAACAAATCGATAGTTCATAATATCATAATATCCACGCAGACTTGCACGTAAGAGCGGAGTTATCCGTTTAACAAGCAGCGTATTGCACTGATCTGAAATAGCTGTGTGTGTATATATGTAGATATGTATGTATATGTATATATGTTGTAAAAGGACCGAGGAGACAGCAATAAGGGTTGGGGTTTCCGCCCCAGATATTGTACAGTATTTTCGTACACAAAAATAAAGAGGTCAAAAGCATAAACTAAACAGTTCATAGCACGCCGTCTCCTGGCGTCGCGCCATTTTATAGGGGTGGAGCGGAAGTGGAGGACAGCTGGGAAGGACCGCAAGGGAGGATGGGAAGGATGACGTCAGGGCAAGATGGCGGAGGAAGGGCGGAAGTACCGACTGCGGTCAAACCAGGCCTATGGTGCTGGAAGGTCTCTTTTCTATAAGGAAGCAGAGGGAGAAAGTTAGTACCCGCCATTCCCTGGCGCGAATGTTTTCCCAGGTGTTCTCGAATCAGTCCGCTGCCTCCTAATCGCCGTCGCGTGACAATGTTTATATATGTGTGTGTGTATGTATATATATATATATGTATTTGTGTGTATATATGTGTGTGTATGTATGTATGTGTGTATGTATATATGTGTATATGTATAGATATGTATATATATATGTTTATGTGTGTGTGCAAATATATATATGTATTTATATATATATATATATATATATATGACAGCAACACTCATCACTCACAACAGTGACAAAACAATTACATTGACAATCATGTTACGTTATTTTCAAAATGTTTCCTTTTCTTTTTCATTGCTTCTTTAACATACTACTTCTCCGCTGCGAAGCGCGGGTATTTTGCTAGTATATATATATATATTGTCACACATGTGCGTATTGGAGGCAGCTAAAGGGCTTGAGTAAGGGCAATTCCAAATCTGACCGGGATGTGGCACAGTGCACTGACTCTTTTTCTCTCTTTCCGTTCACGGTCCTGTTGATGTCACATCCGGGTCCGGACCTATAGAGGAAGGCCTTGCCGACTCTGGCTCCCTTGATGTCACATCCAGGCTCGAGCCTATGGCTGAAGACCTTTCCAATACTGACCCCTTTGGCGTCACTTTCTATCCTGACCTTTAAAAGCCTCCACCTTTCCCCTATTCCCTCAATTCTGTTTTGGACTCCAGTTTGTGCACATCAGTGCTGTAATTTATTTTTGCCACTTTTGAAGCCAGGAAATGAATATACGGGTGGCTGCCCCAAACCTTGCTATGGCTCTTTGTGTAATTTGTGACAATATATATAAATCACCTCTCACAGTCTCAGGTAAACCTTGCTGTGAGATTCCACACACTGAGTGGTTGATAAAACACAATGAAGTGAACATAATGACAGTGAGATGCCCATCAATATTGGGTTTGAAAATGCACAGCAGATACTGTAAAATGAGAAAGATTGATTCATTGAATGGAATGTAAAGAAACAGAAAAGTACATAATAAACAATAGGCAATAAAGTCAAAAATATGTATAAGGCAAAGCCATAAGAAAAATAACAGTAATAAAGTCATTAGCATGAGAAGGTGTACACAGGACAATTCTGGAAGACAAGTAATTGGACTTAACAACTTGCTACTGTAGCATTTGAGACAAAATGTTGCACAAGTGAAAAGTAATGGCAGCTGCCAAAGAAATAACTGTGAATGACAGAATTGGAGTTACCATAGGAGAATACAATTGTAAGCTACAGCATGGGTGATGCACAGCAATATTATGATAACTTTATATTTATTAACATGTAAAAAATAAATATGACTTTCACAGTTTTTATTTTATTAAAATTAGTTTTTATTGTGCATTATAGCCATTGGCACACATCCCAGGGGTGTTTCATGACCTATGCTCAGTTCGTAAAATATATATTCTGGCTCCCAATTGCCCTACAATTGGGCTAGACAG
This sequence comes from Polypterus senegalus, assembly GCF_016835505.1. Lineage (NCBI taxonomy): Eukaryota > Metazoa > Chordata > Cladistia > Polypteriformes > Polypteridae > Polypterus > Polypterus senegalus. The sequence goes on along the minus strand of NC_053158.1, from coordinate 133,106,517 downwards.
GTTAGGCTTGCATGGAAATAAAAAGTAAATAGATTTTCTGTAACAGTACATGTTCTGCTGAGGCTGCTTAGCTAAAGTGATTACCGTATTTACCTAATCACACCATAATACTAGCCTGTAGCATGCAGCTAGTATGGTGACAGTATTGAACAGACAGAAATGACTTACAATCTTCATCTGACCCCATACAGCCAAGTAAATAGCATGAGTATCTCCTTGCACAACTCATATCCTGATGCATGAAAAATGTCAAAGGAGAACCAGAAAAAAACAAAAAGCATACTAATACAAAATAAAACAAAACAATGTACTCAGAAAGCAACAAAGAAGGTTAATTGGCTGGAAATACCAAGGTAAATATGTCATGGAGACAGTGTGGGCTGTCTAAAGGTGATTAAGAATGCTAACAGTTTTCTTCTGAATTTCCCAGTTCTTTTATAATGCTACACACCACCAATCAGAACTGCTCATACACAAGCTCATGCACCTTCATTCCATGCAATGTGCTAGTGCATTTACCATGGTGATATCACAGCAGTTGCACACATTGTACCTATGAAGGATAAGAGATTAAAGGCCAGATTAAGTGTTATGGAAAACAAAACATAAACAAAAACACTCAAAACAGTGCAAAGATACAGTACATTTAAACAGTAGGTGTACCTATTACTTTTTAAATTAATGAATGGGTTGCATTGATTCCGTTAATGCATTACAATGGATGAAAATGTTATGTAAACTACATTATAACATCCAAGTCCAATTGTAAAGAGCATGATAGAAATGTAACCGTAATCTCAGTAAGACAAGTGCAGCCTAGGTATGCTCATCTGTTTCAGGGTATATAAACAATGTCAGTAAACTACTCAGTAAAATTAGAGTTGCCAAATGAATGAATTGGTGCTCTGTTATTTAAGCACTAGACATTAAGCCTGTTACAATAACGGGCGCTAGAACAGTAGTGCATAAACATTAGTAGGAACAGTCTATATTTTATGGCAAGGGACCTTGTATGTATGTGGCTCTAATATGCGCCACTGTATTGTGTGCCTTTAATTCTCTCTCTCAGTAATACTGGTTTGTATTTCCATAAAATGCCTGTAATTTTGTCTGACAGTAATACAGTGGAACCTCGGTTCACGACCATAAGTAACCAAAGTAATTTCCCCCATAGGATTGTATGTAAAATTGATCTGTTCCACACCGTATGAACTGTATGTAAATATATATTTTTTTAAGTTTTTAAGCACAAATATAGTTAATTATACCATTGAATGCACAGCGTAATAGTAAACTAAATGTAAAAAAATTGAATAACACTAAGATAACCTTGAACAACAGAGAAAACTAACACTGCAAGAGTTTGCGCTACAGCCTTACAACCCGCTCGCTAAAAACAGTTTTTTAATGATTTTTAAGCACAGGGAAAAAAAAGAACATTTGAAAAATCAACCAAGAAAAGTAACATTGCAACAATGCCTCTCTGTGTCTCTCTGTCGCGGGCCTGCGTGTGTGTGTGTGTGTCTGTCTCTTGCGTGTGTGTGTCTCCCTTAAGTGCGCACCTCTGTGTCTGTGTGTGCGTGTGTGTGTGTGTCTCGCGTGTCAGTGTGTGTGTCTGTCTCGCGCGCGCCTGCATGTGTGTGTGTGTGTGTGTGTCTCGCATGCGCCTGTGTGTATGTGTCTGTCTGTCTTGCGCGCACCTGTGTGTGTGTGTCTGTCTCGCGTGCACCTGTGTGTCTGTCTGTCTCATGGATGCCTGTGTGTGTGTGTCTGTCACGCGCGCGCCTGTGTGTGTGTCTGTCTGTCTGTCTCATGCGCGCCTGTGTGTCTGTCTGTTTCTCGCTCGCATGTGTGTGTGCGTGTGTGTGTGTGTGTGTCTGTCTCTCGCGTACGTACCTGTGTGTATGTCTCTCTCTGCACACACAGGGAATGCACAGGAAGAGACTGAACACATGCCATGTAGCCCGCGCATGTGCACTTCACCAGAAGACACACACATGGACACCTGGACGCACACAGGGGTTTTATTAAAGAGGATGAGTGGAAACTCGATTGGGCCTACAAAGAGTTTGCAAACACCACAGAGAAAGTGATTAAATACAGAGTTCTTATGCAGTGTCATTATTATAACATGTACTGTCATTCTACATTGCAAACAATACCCAGTTAATGGCTAAAAAATAATAATAATTTAAATATCCAAGGGTGTTGACAATACATAAAGCAAGTAGACAGTGATTCACTTTTGGGTGTATTCCTGTCTAATCAACGCCCAACTAAAGAATCTCACAAAACAGGTTCAGTGCTTTCACTAAAATTATTTTAGAAAATTTTAACATATTATAAGAGCAAAATATCTTGTAAGTTATTAGTGGGCTTTATAATATTACTCTCAAAGTGTAAAGCAGTAGACTATATTGAGATTATTGGCTTAAACTTTGAAAAAATGTTTTTTTTATGGATTTGGACTAAAATGAGAAAGGCCCGAAAAGTAAAATTACCTATAGATATAAAATAGTAAATTGGGGTTTTGGTGAAACACATGAAGGTAGAGTACTTGTTATAAAAGTCAGCCAGTCAGTCATTATCCATCCATCCATTATCCAACCCGCTATATCCTATCTACAGGGTCACAGGGGTCTGCTGGAGCCAGTCCCAGCCAACTTAGGGCACAAGGCAGGAAACCAACCAGGGCGCCAGCCCACCGCGGGGTGCACACACACATACACACACACCCACACACCAAGCACACACTAGGGACAATTTAGAATCGCCAGTCCATCTAACCTGCATGTCTTTGGACTATGGGAGGAAACCGCAGCACCCAGAGGAAACCCACACAGACACAGGGAGAACATGCAAACTCCATGCAGGGAGGACCTGGGAAGCAAACCTGGGTCTCCTAACTGCAAGGCAGCAGCACTACCCACTGCACCACCGTGCTGCCCCTGTCATTATCCAACCCGCTATATCCTAACACAGGGTCACGGGGGTCTGCTGGCGCCAATCCCAGTCAACACAGGGCGCAAGGCAGGAACAAATCCCGGGGAGGTCTTGTTATAAAAAGAAAATGTCTAATTTTTTATATACAAAGATCTACAGTTCTGTTAAATGAAAAATAACAAGAGTGTGTAGATCTGAAGATATACCAAATGTGTGATACTGTCTAATGTACTAATGCCACAATATATCATATACTATAAATAAGGAAATGATATTTTGATTTTCAATATACATGTAATGCAACTTATATGGTTGTCACTATATTCCATTACTGTTTTCCAAAGCACTTGTCTTCAGAAGAGGGGTGCATTGAAGAAGTTCTACAATTACCCCCACTCTGTCTTCTATAGGAGTGTCTCTGGCATTGAAGGGTAATGTTTATAAGACCTTTGTGATGAGAATGCATTATAGGATTGAGATGTGGTTGATGAATGCAGAACAGGAAGCAAGAACTGAACTGAACAGAGATGAGAATGATCAAATGGATGTGTGGAGTGTTACAAAATGAGAGGAGGATGAATGTTGAATTAAGTGAAAGGCTTAGTGTGGAGGTGATAAATGGTGTGGTAATGTGGTAAGGTAGATTGGGTACATAGAATGAAAGGCAGAAGATGACTGAGCCTAAAGGAAGGCAAATAAAGACAACATTGAAGATGGTGTTGCATGATATAGAAAGCAGAGGTATCACTCCAAAGGACAGTGGAAGAAATAGATAGAAGGGGCAACTGGCTGACCTGGGTTAACCCATAAAAACATTGCTAAACTGGTGATGATGATGATAATACACCATCGAATGTGGCCATTCTTCATGTGTAACAGTGTTTAAGATCATTTTTTATTCAGTAAGTAATGATTCCAAGTGATCATCTTCATCTTATGTTATAAAATACCTTTACTTCTGGAATGGATGCTTTCCAGGATGTAAAAACATTTTTAAGGTGTCTGAAGTCATTAAATGCATTAGTGATCACAGCAACAATGTTATTCATTCGCATCATCTAAACTCAAACATTTATGAGAGTCAGCATTTTCTACCACCTGCAGGAGGAACACTCTTGGAGACCTAGAAAGTTTAGGAAGAAACCTGTCCCCTTGTTTATTACATAGTTGCTGGAAGAAAGAGTAATGATGTGAGATTTGCTTCACTGACCAATTTCATGGGAAACTCCCATTGATTCGTAGCTGATTCATATACTGTATGTTGGTCTGCAAGCTCCTATTGATAACATAGCTCCTGTTCATAACTCTTTTTCTCTGATTTTCTCTCCCTTTCGCACTCACTGTCTCTCTGGTCTATCCTTGGGTTCAGCTCCAAGGTCATTTATGATAGGCATGAAATTTGAGGAGGCCTGTTTTAAGTGTTACTGTTAAGGTGTGGCTAATTATTCAAAGGTAGTCCATTACCAAAAAGAGAACAGACAGAGCAGTAAGACCTCCATGGTGTTTACATCCTTTTATGAGGTCTTGTTTCCCAATATTATTGCAGCCTTCAGTAGTCATATCATACTTCTTTAACAAATCATGAATAGATTCACTTTGTTGTTGAAAAGTAATGCCACAATCTTTTTTTAGGAACTATGATATACTTGGAAACAATTCCACCATGCAAATCAGCAGTTCTTGTGACATATGTGTGCCCAATTGTTGTATTATTTGATTTCATATTGATGTTTCCACCTTTTAGGCCTCTGTATTTAAAAACTGTATACAGTATACTCAAATAAAGAACACAACTACTATATATATTTGTTTTCAATTAATACTTCTCAAAACTGATAGACTTTTCTTCCCAACAGTATACTGCATTTCTTCATTCAAGTAAGTGTAAGTAAATTAGATCCATAAGGAGTCTGGTCAATATATATCCCAATCAATTACTTTTCATAAACATAGATTCCCTTGCTATGTCATTTCATTTTTTTAAACAACTGATTTTTTTTCCCCTGTTTGTTTGCATATGAACATGACGAATAATTAAAGCAGACTTCGGTTGGGTCTATTGGTGTATAAAGTACAGTATAGAAATGATATGTAATATTTTGTACCACCAACAAAGCAGATTTTATTTTAAATATGTGGAATTTTGGTTATTTTTATTGCTTTCCTGTTTTGCACCTGTTGCATGGCTTCTTATTGGATGACATGGGTGGATAATAACAGCATCAGCAGAAATATTCTGTCTCTTATTAACTCTTCAGATTTTAAATAGTCTTGCACATGCTGCTAATCAAGATTTTAGTTATCACCTATAGTGTAAATATTCAATACATATTTAATTATCCTGATTGGTAATTTTTAGATGATTATTTGATTACTTTTGACCTGTTTTTTGTACAATACAATAAAAAAAACTTAAAAAGTAGGACTAGATACAATCAAATAATAACAGCATTGACACTATAAGAAACTCAAACATCTGCTAAGAGAATAACAATCATATATGTCAGATGACAAATAACCACAACTTGTTTGTGGCTTATAATTTACACTAAACTAGGTCAATTGCTGAATATCCTAAAATAATCTAGATGGTTACAAATTAATCTGGTTGGATATGTGGTAGTTTAATGTAAATAAATGTTTTACACAAAGGAGGCAAAAGTATTACAGTAAATGCAGTAGGGGCAGCGTCTGAAGTTTGAAAGAAATGAGGCCTCATTTGGAGTGATGGGCTTATTACTGCTCACACCAATACTGAGATGATCACAAAAACTAATAAGGTGTTGTGGTAAATAGTATGCTAAGTGCAGTACATGTCAAATGAGAGATCACTAGGCCTCAATTGAAATATTGTATTAATTTTGTTCTCCAAATCAAAAAAAGCAAATAGCTCCACCCATAATAAACTAAGTTAATATAAGAATTTAACCTTCACTCATGTAGACAATACTTAGAAATATTGCAGAAGTAAAGGGATGTATTAAGTTTCAAAATCCTCAAAAGCTATTTCATTAATTATTTTCAAACAAATTTGTGTTCTATTGTCTAGCTGGTAAAACATTCCCAGTTAACTCAAAATATGACATCATTAATGAATAGCAAAAAGAAGTAATATATAACCCTGGTTTCTAAATTAACATATTGATGTTGAATGCAGTTCAGAGCTGACACATAAAATTGTAAAAAGCTTAGTCCTACCCTTACCTTTCCATAATTATTAAAGCCTGTGCTTGATAGTACTGATCACAAGGTCAAGATGCAGGTCTGATTACAATTTTTATTAGTGGAGGAGGCAGTGCCTTTAGTTACTGGTCTCCTATGGTCTGAAAAGATAGTCCTACCTAATATTAGAAAGTTCCAATTAGCCTCTGCTTTGAAATGAACTTTTCGCTTGGCATGCCCTTATTAGAGTTGCTACTAAAGCTGTTTATATTTATTCTAGAGATTATAGAAATTATTTTGCTTACGCATTACTAACACTCCTGTTAAGAAATATTTCAGATCATTATTTGATTAACTTTTGTTTGTTAAATTCCCAATCTCTCTCTTTCTTCATCATTCAGCAGTGGCAGTCTTAGTGGTGGTCTCTTTGACAATGTTACACACAATGTCAGACCTTTGTAGTATTCTGCTCTAATTTTCATCATTAGCCTGTGCCATGTTGAATTGTAAAGCGTTTGTATTGGGGCTGCAGGGCTGACTGACCTAAGATTTCAGCTTGTTATATTTAGCCAGTATTCCAATTTTTCTGCCACATTCCAAGGTAACATTCAGGTTAGGTTAAATTGGCTGATTGTGGGTATAAACTGGCATACCATTCAGGTTCTGGCTCCTGTTATGGAGCAGAAAAGTCACTTTTACAATGCAGCCCCATGAAGTATTTATCTGTAGTATCACATTCCCCCTCCCCCCACAATCATTTTAGCTCATCAACTCTTAAAGCTCCCCCACCCCACCACACCCCACCCACTGTGATGATGTTTGCCTGGCAAGCTAACAAAGTGTTTGGAAAATAATTACTCAAATTTATATAATGGTACTTGCCAACTGACAAGTTTGCTTGGAAAATAAGGGTGAATCTATAGAAATGTCATGGTACTATGTGCCTAAAGCTGGAGAGCAAGAAAACGTGCAGCAGGACATTGGAATGCTATCTGAAAACTAGGAAGGAATGAGACCTGCACAAATCTAGTAAGTGCGATCTCACCCTTCCCCCCAGACCAACAGGTATAACCAAAGAGCTCCAGTTTAACAGGGAGTATGCAAAGCTGGATGTGCAGCCCCCTTCTCAATGTAACCTTTTAGTTTTTCTGAATGCTTCTGTCTATGTAAGTAATGTATCCAATCTGTTTTTTCTGTGACATATTTGTAGGGTATAAGAGTTCAATCTGCAGACAACAAACAAATCTTCACTCACATTTTGAACCCATTAAGAGCTGCCACTTAAACTTACACATATATGTCTTTGTAATTTGATAGGAAAATACATAAAGTCCAGAAAATAAAGTACACATAGTAGGTTTGAGAATCTGTATATCCAGTGACCAGGCTGGGAACTAAACTCGAGCCCTAAGCTTCCACTGTGTCTCCTGCACCAGTCACTAACTATATCCTTGTCAAATGTTTTTGTAGAGGTATGGATAAGCTAGACCTAAATTATAGTTGTATTTTTTTCAACTCTAAACTCTATTTTAAAAGAATTTATCCTAGCTAAAATTTGATTTGTATGCAAATGAAACAGTAGTACCATTCTATTAAAGGGTTAAACTAAGAGGTACATTAAATTCAGAGATGAAAATAATCTTTTTTTGTGCTGCTTTTACTGCTGGATGCAATTGGTGACTTGTTATCTAAATTATTAATCATGTATTTAATTTGTTAATCATGTTTGTAAATTATGCAGTAAGGTGGCGCAGAGGGTAGCGCTGCTGCCTCGCAGTTAGGTGACCTGGGTTCGCATCCCGGGTCCTCCCTGTGTGGAGTTTGCATTTTCTCCCTGTGTCTGTGTGGGACCCTGCCCAGGGCTTGTTTCCTGCCTTGTGCCCTAAGCAGACCCCTGTGACTCTGTGGTTAGGATATAGCGGGTTGGATAATGGATGAATGTTTGTAAATTAATGAGTTTATAAGGAAATTAGACATTAGCTGTGCAGAATGTGACAAGATTGAAAGTCATGACATGCTGCATTCTTACAAGGAGAGATACTCCAGTCCTAAAATATATTGACAACACTTTTTTGGATTAGGGTTGAATCATATCATTTGGGAGCAGGGTTTCCTTTCCAATGTTGATTGTATAAAATGGCCATCATTTTTTATTTTATTTTATCTTATTAAAGAACAAAGCACATAAACAAAACACCAACAATCAAAAGGTACACACAATAATATGAGAGGTTCACAGTGTGCTGCCCACTTAAATTCACTTCATATGAGCCATTTTTCAGATAGCTGTATACCCGTAAAATCACTCCACTCTTTACAGAACTGGCAGCAACCCCTGTTCCAGACATGAAATTCTTGTGCTAATTAGGGTTGTTTGGAGACCAACACAGTAAAGTGAAATATGCAATATGCAATATATTGATTGACCCATCCATTCAACTTCTAAATCCACTTTATCCGGAGCAGGGTCATTGGGGAGCTGAAGCCTATCCCAGTAAACTTAGGGTGCAAGGCAGGGACAATCCATCGCAGGGTGAACACACAGCACACAAACACACACTAGGGCGAATATAGCAGTCAACAATTTTCCCTTTATTCACTAAAATTTGCAAAACAAAGTACCAGACATTGGCAGGACAAAGGATGGATTTTGACCTACAATTGACACTACTAAAAATATTACATTACTCAGACAACATTTACAAAATAGTAGAACCTATGTCGACAGGAATCCACCCTGGACATGGCACCAGCTGACCTTCCATCAATTTTCAGACCTATTAGGACTGGTTCAGGGTCATGTACACTCAGCAGAGTCAGGAACAGATCAGAAACTATCCCTGAAAAGACACCAGCTAGCATCTCCAGTAAGGAATTTTATTTCTGACTTGTCCAATCTCAGAAATTGTTCAATTCCCTCATTTTATTATTCATTTTGTTTGTTTTTGCACAAATCAAATATTGTGAATATTATACAAAATGAACTACAGAGGTGAACTATGTGTGCTTTATTTTGTCATTTTGCTACTGTTTATTTAAACTAATATTAAACATTCTTTATTTTTAGTAAAATGCAATTGTTTCTTGGACTTTTACTTTTATTTAAAACATTGACTATAGACTTTCTCTGCCTTGCATTATCCACTACTTGTGAAATTAGATACTGTGGTTCTTGACAGGAATATATGCTGATAAAATACAGGTGTAAAGTGGAAGAAAAGGGTGGGTCATTCACTTGTTCATTTATGTATCTTAGCTGCTTAGCTTTCCCGTAATTCAGTAACCTATTAAACAAAAGCATGTCCCGCCCATAGTTAGCTAACACACACACATACTAACACACACAAAATGAACTTGCATGAGCTGAACCCTGAGGGCAAAGTACAAAAGATTTACATAACTGCAAATGGCATTCGTAAAACTTTGTTTGCTACTTGAGTTTAGCAGGCTTCAGTTTTATTCTTTGTGTGGATAAAAAACATAGCAGTGATTTCCTGATAATATAATTTTACTGAATCATACAGGTTATATAGTACAGATTTAAAGGTTGTGAAAAACACTCCTTTTCTTTCAAATTTCCTACATGTTCTCCAAAGCCTGGCTTTCAAATTTCAGTTTACATTCTGAAGCTTAAGAGCAAAGTTGCTTCCTTGTGTAAGCGTGCTTTAATACATTTTTCCGGATACGGCTTAAACCTGCATTCTGCAAGACTTGGAGTCACTTTGCAGGCTCAGACAGGTCAGGATTCCTACTAAAGTAGTTGTGTGGGTAAGGCAGAGAGAAGCTAGTCCCAGCATGATTAATGTACAACTTGGCAGGTTGTCATCCAGAGGCTAATTTCTGATTGCCAGCAGAAGGAAGAGTCAGCCATTTTCAAGATGAGGAGTATCATTAAGCACCACACCCAACTACTACATGCGCCAGACTACTGGGTTCCTCCCATAGGTGTGTCAGTTTTTCAGTCAGAACAGCCACAGTCTGGGGATGAGACTGTGAGAAAAGAGTTTCTCTCACACTGTTCATCATAACTCAGCAGCTCCAGAACTGTGACTTGGTGCCAGCTTGTCAAATATCACATAAAAGAACTGAGACGACAAGTCATATACATCTGCAGCAAACTCCACCTACACATGATGTAAAGCTTAACAGATGACTAACCCCCTAAGGCTGTATGGCTGAAGTATTAGTTTACAGGTAAATATTTATGGTTGGTTCAAGTGGCCACATTATGGACCTGAGGTATCCATTCCAACAAGCACAACCAGGTGAGCAGGATCAGGCACTGCCACATTGTATTTCTCTTTAATATAGTAAAGCAGTCTTGTCTTAGAGATCCCCTTGACTCTTTTACAATAGTGAATAATTATAGTGATGATACTTTAGTTAATGCTATAGTTGAATCTGTTGGCATTAAGGATCCTTTTAAAGACTTTCCTGTTCAAGTAACACCTTGGCACTGGTCGACCTCCCAACTCTTTTCTTGATCCTGTCAGCCAATAATATACTGTTCCTTTATTCCTCCTCTGGGAGTAACTACAAAACTAAATTCTCATACTCAACCAAATACTTTTATTCTCAATTTCCAGTTAACTTTACACTTTGCATCTTTTCAACCACATTCATGAATTGCATGTGTTTGGGTCACTTGGGTAAACACATTTTCTAAGAGCAGAATAATATAAATATTAATAAATAAATCACATATCATTAACAGTCCTTCTCATTATCTCTCTCTCTCTTGTATTTAGTCAATCACATTCATTTGTTATTACTTATTTGCTTTTGCTCTTATTTTTATTGCTATAATTCAATTTTATGGCCCATTTTCTCAAAAAATGCAAGTTCTGAATTCACAACTTTGCACTTATCTGTGTGGTATTTATACTTTGTCTTCATTTCAGGGACCAGCAAACACATCTTTATATAAGATTTTGCACAGATTTTGAATCTTAAACCAGAAATGGAAGTGCTACACAGGCAGTAATCAAATGACCAAGCAAACTATCATAAACAGATTTATAAAAGAGTGATTTTAACTTGCCCACTTAGGGGTGCCATATAAATATAGGAAAGTGAGTGATTTCTAATTTGGTTAAGTAATGATCAGTTTTGCCTTCACAATACCATTAATTAATTACATTTATTTTCCTTACCTTTCTCTGTTGTAGGAGGTGGGTCTCTGGCTGTTAAGCTTATATCAAGGTAACTGAAGCACACTTGTTTTAAAAAACAGAATAGCACAATTTATTAATAAATGCAAGGATTATAGAAATATAATAACTGCATATATATTGATATACAAGACATGATAAAAAACAGACAAACATATAATACAGAAAAGGCTGACTGTTAACTTGTTATTTAGAGTCCTTATTTATCTTGCCACAGATAAGCAGTTTTACAATATGAAGTCTTTAAGGATGATGTCTGATATTGTTTACTATAAAAGGAAACGAGAACACACATATGTGCACCCTCAGACAAACCCAGTAAATTATACAGCAAAAGTAATACACATGACTTAACATGTACCATGAAAAACATCTTCACAGACGCCAGTCTAACATTAGACTGCTATGAAGGCAGTAAGGTGGAAGGGGCATGTCCAGGGCCCCCAGAAGTGGAATTGATGCCACATGCCCTTGATTTGTTGGTTTCCAGATCTGCAAAGGAAAGAAGAGGAGAAGAATTATAAGGCAGCATCAACCATGGCTTGGGGTGGAATTACAAGTTGACAAGCCCTGAAACTGTCTCCCATGTACATGTCTGTGACACTGGAGTTGATGGTGTTGTTGCTTTGGGTCCAAATCTAGGATTCTTATTGTGTTGGAGTGCAATGTGTCTGTTTGCGATGTGGTCAGTTGTAATGATGTGCTGTGCTGTTCTTAGACTCTTTCCTGTGTCCTCTGCAATTTCATAGGAAAAATCATTACTCTTTTAGGCACAAGAGTTTTGATGCTGAAGTTCCCTTCTTGAAGTAATGCTAGTATCACAGTATGTGATAGAAAGCACCTCAGAGTAGTGCTGCTGCTGCTTCAAATTAAGAGTAGTGAGTTAAGGCAGTTTGGGCATCTAGACAGAATATTCCTTTGAACTTGGGATAGACCAGTACATGCTGAATGGATTATATATGTCATCTGGCCGCAGAATCTCTGTACTGTACCCAGGAGGTTTTGGAAGTAGTTATTGAGAATAGGGTGACCTGGTCAGCCCAGGTTAGTGCAAGCCTCCATGTTTCTATCATGTGCTATATGGTAGACAAGGATCCTATTCTCAGTCATGTTTAAATGTATTATTTGTTTGTTTTTAATCCATATATTATAATCATTTATATTAATGCTATTGTTTATTTCCATCATTTATTAAATTTGTGTATATATGTCAGTTTTGATTATTAATTATTTTGTAAATGTTTAGATTTGATCTCTGATGTTCCATGTGTTTTGTAGGTGGTTCTCCAAGAGACTCTGCCATTTGTCCATCATCATTCATTAAAGGTGCTTGGTGAGTTCTCCTTTTGATTATTGCTTCTTTGGATTTACTGGTTTTTGTGACCTTCTGCTGCTGTTTTACGGATTCTTATTTTTGAATAAACCAAATAGTCTTTTGGAAATTCTTTTTGCCGCCTTTTATGTTTGTTGAGCATTTTTGTATGTTTTCTATTTTATGTTAATAAAACTTCAATTTTATACAAAACAATTCTTCTCGAATTGTCTCTTCCTATGGTAGGAGATTTTATGGTTCTCCACCTGGAGAGATATAATTCAAGCTGTTGATACTCTTGGCTATTCATTTTGAATTAAAAACCTAATTTCCATTGTGAGGCTTATAGCCTCCCATTTTCCTAGGGCCAGACTTGATTTGAGGTAAGACCTGTTCTGTGGTCTGATTCTGAGGGCATCACACTTTGCTATTTTGCATTTCCAGAATGTACATAATACCATGAGTCACATCAGGATAATCAGAGTGAAAATGATGATGATAAACAATTGGGGTGCACAATTTATAGACACACATCCAGGAATACTCCACATATGTGTGAAATACATATAATAGAAAGTATAAACTCTGTTAATTCAATGTCATAGTCAAATTATGCTTGCATCACACTCACAGCATACTAACCAAGAGTGCCAGAGAAGACCAAAACAAATGGGTTAACAGTGCAGACAGGTGTCATACTTCCTGTGAGTCAAGTTGTAAGTCTTTTTAACTGGGAAACAATGAAGTAAAGCATTATTAAAAGTCACATTACTGAAACATGTTGAATACATGTAGCCTATGTGTAATTTTTATATTTTAAGGTCAGAAATTTAGAGGGTGCTCCAACTGTAGCGAACCCATGGAGCTAGTGCCTATGATGATAATGACATGCAGAATTGCTCCTGGGTTGCTCAAACAAAAAGAAAATCCTCACAATAATATTTAATTAATGTATTAGCTTACTGATTTTAACAAAATAAGTTAAACTAGGAATTCAGTTTTTTATAATAATTAATTACAAAAAATAACCCAAACTAAAGAGCTTTCCAAAAAAAAAGAAAGAATAAAATTAATAAATAAAATAATAATACTTCCAAAAATAGAAAAACAAAAAAAATAGGAAAAATAAATAAGGTGTTACAAACCAGCAACTTAAGCAGTTGATAAACATGGTAATTACTGTACATACAGTATAAGCTTATGGGAAAATCCAGAAAGCCAAAGCCTAAGTCCAAAAGTAATTACTCAAAAAAAAAAAGAAAAACACACCAGAAGTCTTAAGTGAAGTCTGAAAGAGACAAGGAAAGAGGCAAATTACAAAACTAACATGAAAGGAATTAGCACAAATGAATAGCTATAGGGTGGCACGGTGGCGCAGTGCGTAGCGCTGCCTCCTCGCAGATAGGAGACCCGGGTTCACTTCCCAGGTCCTCCGTGCATGGAGTTTGCATGTTCTTCCCGTGTCTGTGTGGGTTTCCTCCGGGTGCTCCGGTTTCCTCCCACAGTCCAAAGACATGCAGATTAGGTGCAATCCTAAAATTGTCCCTAGTGTGTGGATGTGTGTGTGTGCCCTGTGGTGGACTGGCACCCTGCCCAGGGTTTGTTTCCTGCCTTGCGCCCTGTGTTGGCTGGGATTGGCTCCAGCAGAGCCCTGTAACCCTGTAGTTAGAATATAGCGGGTTGGTTAATGGATAGATGGATGGATGGACATTTCAATCAAATCTGTCAAGGCATTTTTGAGGTATTTCGTTTTTCTACCGTGTGGGTTTTTTTTAACCCTAAATATTGATTTATTTAAATGCCTTTTCTTAGTGGATACCTACTTCCCTAGATGTGCCAAGTTTTCAGCTTCTTGTTCATGAGTGAGTGAGTGAGTGAGTTAGTGAATCAACATTGCAGTAATATATATATAATGACAATATACTGTACATATAAGTTTTGATTTCTGATTTTGGTTTAGGTGACAGAGTGATCCTATCTTTTGGCTTAGAACTTCCCTAGTTTTCTCCTTATTCTAAAAATTCTATTTCTTACATCCATGGTTGGGAGCATGCTCTGATCATGGCCGAATAATACATGTTTACAATCACACACCTCAGAAGTTGGCTAAGGGATTTATCAGTTACCTAGTCCTAATTTATAAGCATTTTGTGTACCCAGAATGTCCAAGTGGCATTGCATTTGAGCTTTAGCACAATATGCATTAAGCATTTCAGAGATATCTTCAATATCTAAATAATATCTCTTTAATACTGATGAATAGCAGCCCAAGTGAAAGTGAACCTGGGTGTGGTTTAGTTTATGCTTTGGGCATATACTCTTCTGGCAGAAATTCGTCACTGGTTAAGAAAAACATTTCTTTTAGTTTTGAAGGGTAGAGTGGAGTGCATTAACACTGCTACATATCATTTAAAAAAAAAAAACAGGTGGCCAATTATGGAGTCCCTGTTATAAGATGTCTAAGCAATCTCCAGACGGATGACAGCACACACCCTGGCACCTGGTATAGGTGTGCCTTAACATTGCTTATTATTATTGAAAGCAAAAAAGGAAATGACAGAAATGAGATAAGAATTCTTATGGAAACCATGTTAACATTTTGTTTATTCTGGAAATTTATTTTCTCAGCACTTTGGTGAGTCAAAGATTATCAACAAGTCTGGACTTTTAAAGCCATGGATTCTGAAAATGTTAAACACCATAATAATGGGTAACCTAGTCATACTGTACACTTTATTTTATTGTAAGTGCAGTGTAGCTGCTTTATATCTCAGAGGACCAGGGTAAATTTTGCCCGTTCTTTTTGTGTTGATGTTTTCTTTTATACAGGTGCTACTGTATAGATTCCCCATTAAAACTTTTGCTTTAACACTTGTAGCAATGAAGTGCTTTGAGAAGCTAGTCAAAAATAATAAATGCTATTCACTGCCAAACAAACTGGATTCATTACAGTTTGCATGTTGCTCCAGTAGATCCACAGAGGATGCATCACCTTCATCCTTCATACAGCACTGGTTCACCTTACAAATCTCAGGGACATTTGTTGACCTGCTGCTGAGCACTTCATTGTGCAGCTGGATTTTTCTCTTCCTGACAGGAAGGCCCCAGGTGGTTCGAGTGGGTAGCCACCCCTCATCATCCCTCACTCTCAACACAGCGCTGCACAGCACTGTATCCTGAGTCCACTACTGCACTCATTTTTCACATATGACTGTACAGCTATACATGGCTCTGACATCTTTGTTAAGTTTATTGATGGCACAGCAGTGTTAGGCCTGATATCTAACAACAGTGAGCAGGCTTACCTGAATGAACTAGAGAGTCTGTCTTATTGGTGACAGGCCAACAGTTTTCTACAGAATGTTAGCAAGACAAAGGAGCTGACTGCGGACATTAGGAGGAAACAGCTGAGGGACTAAACACCCACTATTAACAGCACTCAGAGAGGACTGACAGTTTCTGATAATTCGGTGTCACATCACGGAGGATCTGACCTGGTCCACTCACATCGACACTTTGATGAAGAAGGCACAGCAATGCCTATACCACCTCAGATACCTCAGGGATTTTAGGTTGCCTTCCAAGATACTGAAGATTTTCTATACTTCCTCCATCAAAAGTATTCTGACAGAAAGTATCATCTCCTGGTTTGGCCTCACAGCAGGAGTGCAAGGCTTTGAAGGAAGTGGTGTGATAAACTTATGGCATCACAAGGTGTATACTCACTAACCTTCATCTACACCAAGAAATGTCAAGCCAGCTCTGGTGCTGGCCTGGCCATTCTCTGTATGGATTTTTTACATTTTTCACTATGCCTACTTAGGTCTTCTCTTGGTTTCTCCCACTTCCAACAGTGCCTTCAGAATTTATTCAGTTCCTTTCAAGTTTACATATTTTTATGTTGCAGCCTTATGCAAAAATAGTTTAAATTCATTTTTTTCTTATCAGCCAACACTAAATACCTGATAATGACAAAGAGAAAACAATATTTTAGGAATGTCTGCAAATAAAAAACTGAAATATCAAATTGACAAAAGTGTTCAGACCCATTACTCAGTACTTCTTTGAAGCACCTTTGCCCATGATTACAGTCTGGAGTCTTCATGTGTATAATGTGACAAGCTTTGCATTCCTATATTGGGGAGTTTTTGGCATTCTTCTCTGCAAATCCTCTCAGGTTTTGTCAAGTTGGATGGAGAACATGATTTTAGGGATATTTCAGGTCACTCAGGAGATGTCTGATTAGGTTCAAGTCTAGGCTCTGGCATTGAGAATATTCACAGATTTGGCCCTAAGCCACTCTTGTGTTGTCTTTGCTTTGTGGTTAATGTTATTGTCCTGTCGTAAGGTGAAACATCGGCCCAGTTTGAGGCTCAGAATGTTCTGTAGTAGGTTTTTACTAAGGATATATCCCAGCCCCTGCTGCAGAAAATATACCCTGCATCATGATGCTGCCACCACCATTTTTCTCCACTGGAATACTATTGTGTTGGTGATGAAGTGTGCCTGGTTTCCCTTATATGTGCTGCTTAAAAATGAGGCCAGATGGGTCAATTATGGTTTTATTAGAGCAGAGAATCTTATTTCTCATAGACTGAGATTCCTTTAGGTGCCTTTCATGCAAGCTCCAAGTGGACTTTCGTGTGTCATCAGGTCTCTCTTCCATAAGGTCCAGATTAGTGGTGTATTGCAGTGCTTGTTTTCTATCTGGATGTTTGTCCTATCTCGACAAGGTGACCATTAGGTTCTTGGTCATCTCTCTTACCAAGGACCTTTTTCCTATGCTCAGTTTAGCTGAGTGGCTAGCTCTAGCAAGAGTCACTGTTGGTCCAAACTTATTCCATATGAGAATTATGTATGCCACTGTGGTCGAGGAAACCCCATATCTGTGCCCTGACACGATCCTGTGTCTACATTCTGCAGGCAATTCCTTTGAACTCATGGCTTAGTTTCTGATCTAATACACAGTGTCAACTGTGGGACCTTATATAGACATATGTGTGCCTTTCCTAATCATGTCCAATCAACTGAATTAACCACTGGTGGACTCCAAACAAAGTGCAGAAACATCTCATCGATAATCAATACAATGGGATGCAACTGAGCCACGTTTCTAATGTCATACCAAATAGTCCAAGTGCTTGTGTCAGTGTGATATTTCAGTTTTTTATTTTAACACATGCAAAAATTCCTAAAATCCTGTTTTCACTTTGTCATTCTGAATGTTGTTTATTGAGGGAAAAATTCATTTGAATGATTTTAGCATAAAGCTGCAACATAACAATATGTGAAAAAAGTGAAGGGATTTTCACTTGTTTGCATCTCTGCACCTAACAAATGTTGCATTAATAAACTGAATTATTCTTTTTAAAGTGCTCACTTTTGAAATAATCAAAGGTACGCTTATCTTTCAATGATTGACAGTGCAATTAAAAATTTAATCAATGTCAGCATGACATTTCGAAAAATGTTATTTTTTAAATAACAAAGGTTTTAAATAATTCAAATCTTATTCTAGCCATCATAAACTTAATTTATGTTTCTTTAGCCATTTTCTTATACTCAAAGGTGATGATTTGAATCAGCATATTTTACTATTGGTCAAAGAGATTTGAAATAAAAAGAAGGGCGTTGGAATGCAGTTTTACAAAAGTAGCAGTTTGCTGTAAAGTGTAAGCTTTCTATAGAAATTGTGCATTGATACATCACTACTTATATTTCAAGATGTTAACAATACAGGGTTTGTACATTTTGAAGAAAAAATGAATAGGGACACAATGGAGTTACTATTATGACCTTCATCTGTTTTGTTTCTTTTCTCAGTATCGGACTGTGTCAGTTGTTACCACTGCTACGTTACTAAGCTTCTACTCTTGCCTATATAAAGCAAGCGAAGATACAGTGAACTGTATCAGGATATGGTTGTATCCTGTGATAGGTATGTCTGGTCTTCTTAGAAGTGGGTGTATCATCCATCCATCCATTATCCAACCTGCTATATCCTAACTACAGGGTCACGGGGGTCTGCTGGAGCCAGTCCCAGCCAACAGGAAACAAACCCATGGCAGGGCACACAAGTGTGTGTACTATCCATCCATTTTCCAACCCTCTGAATCTGAACACAGGGTCACGGGTGTCTGCTGGAGCCAATCCCAGCTAACACAGGGCACAAGGCAGGAACCAATCCTGGGCAGGGTGCCAATCCACCGCAGGACACACACAAACACACCCGGGCCAATTTAGAATCGCCAATCCACCTAACTGGCATGTCTTTGGACTGTGGGAGGAAACCAGAGCTGCCAGCGGAAACCCATGCAGACACGGCGAGAACATGCAAACTCCACGCTGGGAGGACCCGGGAAGCGAACCCGGGTCTCCTAACTGCAAGGCAGCAGCGCTACCACATTTGTTATCATACACCCCTGTATTAAATATTACAATTGCTATGACGTAATGTTGCTTCCAGATGCATGTATGCAGGAAATGAAGTGTGTAACATCATAGTAACCATCTTTAGAAGAGTGAGCTGTGCATTAAAAAATGTCTGACCATGTTATAAATTAAAGTCTTTCACTAGCAAAATATCTCTTTACTCATGTATTTTGTTGCATTACTGGTTTTGATTTTTCACATCATTTTAGTGACTGACATTGGGTATCCTTAAAGCAATGCAATATGATTGTGCCTCTCACTCTACTGTACCAACTGATGCTCCCACTAATTTCTCTCAATATCTTTTCCACTAATAAGTTAATTTTTGGTAAAACACTATGTTGGTTTTTTGTAATTTCAGCAAATAAAAAGCTCCATATGTTAATAACATTAATAAACATGACTGATCCAAGCATTCAAAAATTATCTTGTAAACTATTGTTTTACATGCAAGCAAAGCCAGCTTTGGCTTTTGTTTCTTAATTAGGCACAATAGTAGGACAGTGACGGAATTCATACAGCTTCAGCTAAATGAACGCCATCAACAGTGATTAAAAAGCTTCTTATGTCATATCCAGAGCTCAGTTCAGGGAACCTATTGGTTTTAATGGCTTTTAAAATCAGCTGGGACTTATTTCTGATTTAGACTCTAGTGTAGCTTTGTATTGTGAAAGCCACAAATTGCCTTTATTATTTCTTTACTGGTAGGAAAACCATTAGAATGGGCCACTACTATCAGAATTTTGTTTCCCTTGAACACAAAGCTAAGGTGACTAAATCTAAAACTCTAGAAATTATAAAACAGTTTCTCCTGACTCAAAACTGGAATGACAGTACTTTAGTATTGTACTGAATTTGGATGTTTATCTCTTAAAAAAATAAGTTTCATTTTGGACTTATATTTATATGTATTTATTTGGCTGGATTTTGGGGACCGTCAAAGCTGGACTTGATGTTATTTTGGATGAATTAAGTGGATAGGATCTGCAAGCTTTTTTGGGCTGAATGTCTTTTTCTCATTAAAATCTTTCAATTATTCTAAAGTTCTAATGGTGAAGTTATCTTGTACTCACTGTGGTTGCTTGTTTTGGGAATTAAGTATTTGGTATTTGTTTATTTTAATACAATTGTGTTAGTTGGCAACCTTGTTTGTCAAATATTTTCCTGGAAATTTGCTTAGACAATTTTTTTCAATGCCAGCATGATACATTTAGCAGCCTTGTGCCTAGGTTTCACACATGGTTACTGTAAGATTGTTGGTGACAAGGCCATCATTAGGGAGCAAGCATATGAGAAGAAAGAGAAAACCTCAGAGCGTTCAAAAGTGCTGTGTGATATTTTCCTCTATTTCTAACTGTACTTTTTTCTCCAAGAGGAAACCTGCTCTTCAATAACCCCCAGGATTGACATCCTGCATGTGTTAAAAAATGTAATTAAAAAAACTTTCAATATTTTCATTTGTCTGATGCATTAGCTGACCATAATGAGAATATTAGGATTACTGCCATCTGATATATAACCATAATTCCTGTGTGTTGGCAGTGCAGCACCACATGGCTAATTATATATGCAAATTAGCCATGTACCCAGCTATGATTCCAAAACAAGCCTTACGATTTTTAACTAGTGTTTAGCTGTTTGAAGAAAGATAGGATTGACCCCTGATAATTGTTTGCATTTATTTTCCTGGTCACCTCAGTTATTCAGAGGTTTCTATTTTTTTCTTGGAAAACACAACATAAATGGGTATTGATGCTGCATTCATATTAGGGACCCAATATCAATTTGGGGAAATTAGGAGAGTAGAATTAGACTTAATGGCCTCTTCTTGTCAAAATTGCCCTAATGCTCTAATCTGATTTTGTCAACTTGTGCAGTTTAAAAAAGGATCTCAGACCAGCAAATGGAAGTCTGATAACATGGATGGGATTAGGGCTAGGCTGTTCTTCATAAGGACATAAAATACATAAGGTACAGTAGTGGCTGCCATTAGTGTACTCACACACATTGTGAAATGACTCAAAAAATTAAAGTGGGATTAAGGAACCTCAACCCCCACATTCTCATCTTTTTTGTTTTTTCTACAAGAGTTTGGGATGCCTGGTCTATCCCACACATCCTACTACTACTACTGTCACCCTTAATGTGACACAGTAGTATAAAAAACTGGGTTATTAATTTGTTAAAATTGTTTATTTTAGCAAACAACATTGTTATTGTTGAATTATTCATTGTACTTTTCAGGTTTACTACCAAACAATAAGACAACAACATGGAGATGATTCAAAGTCCTATTTATAACTCCAATAATTGCTTTCTAGTTTTCCCAGCTATCTTATTTGCATAATACCACCATGAAACAACACAATCGACCGAAAAGCAAGTTGCCTCATTTGGGATTACAACACTGAATATAAATTCTGAACAGCACACTCACATTTAGGTACAGTTGTCGGCATGTTAAGGGCGTTTAGTATCTGGCATAAAGTTGGAGTAGCTGAATAGTTTCTAGTTATGCTACTCCATACTTGGTTAATGAGGCTAAAAAAGTTGTCAATTCTTTTGACTGCTGAATGAAGAACAATTCAATTGTAGTTTGGAGTAGTTTGTTTGTTTTGTGTTTAGTGACATCAATTTTTAGCTGTACATTAAATTCACTTTAAATCTCTTGTAATCCAGTAAAAATAACATGGAAATACACTTGTGCAAAAATTTCACCTCCCTCCCTTTCTGTGGTCATAATTAGTGTTGATCAGAGAAATATTTCAAAGCATTTTCCGCAGCAAATATGCTATATTCACGGGTGATCTTTATTCCAAATATTTTCCTAGAAATTTGCCCTGTGGCTGGCGTAGGCAAACATTTTTTTCCCCAGTGCTCATGATGATTTGCAAGACAAGTGTGACTTCATAGAGCTATATAAGCCTTGCACAGATCTTTTTCACAAGCTTATTGTAAGATTGTTGCAGAGCTGCTTTGGGCATGTATGATGTCACCACCCATCAGTACTCCAGCCTTCCACCCTGTGTGAAAACTTGCAGTATTTTCTTTTGAGGGGTACTTTAACTGACCATAATGAGAATATTGTGAGTACTGCCAATGGACATGTAACACTGATCACAGCCCATTGGCCTTGCAGCACCACATGGCTAATTATGCATGCAAATTAGCCACATGCCCAGTTGCCATCTCTAAACAATCCCTAAAGAGGCCCTTCCCCTCAATGAGAAAGAAATCACATGTGACCCTGTGAAATAATAAAAATAACCAAAGATTTATTATGTTTTCAAGGTGCTTTTATCTTCTTCATGAATAAAAAGTACACAGCATCTGCATAGAGAATGGAAACAAAAAAGACATTCAGCTGTACCCAGTGCCGCAGCTTCAGTCGTGACACTGTCGAACAGCTAATCTGTGTCCCAAGATTGGAATTTTGTGAGCACAATGATATACAATATTTTATTTTTTACTTATTTTGTTTGTAGTTAACATTCCTCTTGCATCTTTTGCAGATCACATTTTTGGCCACAATAATCAGACCAATATAGGTGTCAGGCATTTCTCTACCTCTCAGGGATACTTAAAACACCAATTGCATCATTATAATCAACTCAAAACTAGTTCAGTTCCTCCTTCCCCATTGACTTCAATGCATTTTGTGGAGTTCAGCGAAGTTTGTGAATATTTCTGTGATTTCACCACACTCACAGCTAAGCAAATTCTGCAGGGTTTGCTCATCACTAGTTATGATTAAGGTAAACATAAGGCTTGAAATGTGTTTGATGGAACTTACATTGACAGAGAATTTCTAAAAATGGATGTATAACTTACGCAAGTAATTGTTTTTCTTTCTTGTTCGTGTCCAAATGCTAATGGGAAAAAGCAGCTCCTATTGAACTCTGAGGTTCAATTTCATGTGTCACCTTGTGGGCTTGTGCACATCTAAAAGGAGTCTGCATGATTTTGCACGTACGGTCTCTACCTTTTCCAACCCCTTTTCATAATTTAAGAACTGCACACAGTTCTTAATTCAAGTGAATGAAGGTGTGTGACTGGGAAATATGCAGCGTAGCTTACTCATGCACAAGTCTGGATTTCGCCCTTAGGTTTTTAGCATTTATAATTTACATTTTCTGTCTTCCTCAAAGTGTAATAACAGAACAAGGATTGGGCAGGCATGATGCCTTTTCACTATTTTTAATGCCATAAGCACAGTGTGAAAAGTATATGACTCAAGGCGAGGCACACCTTTTCAATATTTAATTACTGGAAAGCCAACACAAAGGCAGGATCTCAACACATTGTGTAGCTCTTCACATTCTTAACAGGATAGGCTTTATAAAGCCGGTGTCTCCACCCATAATCATTAGATCTCATCAGCATGTCACAACTGGAAAAGGCTTCACTAGTGCTACCATTGGTTCCTTTTGAATATGAGTGCTTTGAAAATGTGCAGTGCTTTTTGAAGAAAGTGTAACCTGAGCTGCATATTTAAATATCGAGTGTGGCTTAATGGTCTTGAAATTGGAACCACAATGTTTATATCTCATGGTTAGTTCACTATGTACACTGTGTTACATCAAAATGTTAGCCTGCCAGCAATCTTATAAAAAGAATACGATGCCAAAATATTTTAACCAGCTTCTTATATCAAACTTGTTATTTTAATTCTTATTGTAATTCCATATGTCCAAATAAAACAAATAATTCATTCCTGGCTGCATCAAAATTGGTCTTCAGGCAATCCACTCTCTTTAGCAAATAAGACTGATGCACACATATTAGTGAAAACATTGTTTTAGGTATTAAAGTAGGACCATATGGTCACACTTCAGAACAGGAACCTGAAATAGTTTGCTGCGTTACATCTATTTGTCTCTCCTTACTATGTAATGCAAACAATTCTTTGTTAAGATTGTGATATAGCAGTAAGTTACTAAAACATTCATTATACTGTATGTCCCCCTCATTCTAAAGTGTTGTCGCTGATGCAGTTTAGGACCTTGCACAGTGTTTGTTAACACACAAATGGCTTTACCAACTCACTACAAGAATCTTTAAAATAAATACATTTGAATGTAGAAAAATATGAACATCTGAAAGATTCTGAAATAACAAGATATCAATTTTGGTATAATAATCCACTTAACTAAGGTAACAGGTTAGTGTATGTCTTCCAGCTAACTGGAATGAATCATCCATGTCTTACAGAAAGCTTGTGCCAGTTGAGCTTTGTTTTTTAGCCCCCTGAATCTGTTCTTCAAAAATCTAGCATACACTCAAGAATTATTAACTACCCTCGATCCAGTCTGCAAGAAAGGGTTCAATAAATAGCCCAAATAATACATTTTAGCTATATAAATGGGAACGCTTAAGGTTGATATTATTATTAAGGCATGGACTTCAAAAGACATGTTTTGCAAATGATTATTGATAAACCGGAAAGTCAGTGACCAAGCAAGGAAATTAACCCAATTACCAACAGTAATGATATTGTATAGGTTACCGGCATGCCTCCCTTTTCAGAATAATATTATCAACCATCCACCCAATCATTCACTTTTCCAGCACATTTTTCTAAAGTCAAAAGTTATCAGGCAGCATCAGTTGTAAGGCAGAATCTCTGGACATGATGCCATTCCACTGGATTGTATGCTTACTTGTGCTGTGCCCATTTAGAGATGTTTACAAACCAAACATGATGTCTCTGGGAAAGAGAAAAGACATAGATTTCAGACAAAAAAGTGACCATGGAAAAAAGTGAATCCAGATGTCTAAGATTACTGTATGTGCCATGGTTTGTTGTGTAGCATAGTAGTTAGTACTCCTAACTTATTACTGTCTGTGGGAGTTTTTCATATCCATTCTGTGCCCATGTGTGTGCTTTTTTGTTATTAATAATAGTTCCCTGACATATTTCAGATATTTTCAGATTCATGCATGTTTGGTTAAATGGTGAGCCTAAGTCTGTCTGATATTAGTGAGTGGACGTACCTTGTGATGGAGTATAATGTCATTCAGGATTGATTCCTACCTTGTACCAAAAGCTGCCAGCATTAAATCAGTGTGTAATAGAATAAGAAGGTTCATAAAATTAATAAATGGTGTGATTTGTATAGTTTAACCATATTTTAAAGTTAGTAATAATTTATCATGAAAAAGGGCTCTTTATCAGTTCATATTACTATATATATTATGTTTTCTCCTTGTACAATACATATAAATATATTAGCCATGCTACCTGTCAAAGACATTTAATAGAATAATTTAAAAATGCTTGCTTTCTCTTGCCCTACGTATACCTTCAGTGCCTTTCCTCTAAATTCATGCGTGTGTGAATGTCTACTCACTGACATTCCCTCTCGTGGGTGAGTTCCTGTAAAGCCTTTTTCTCAGACTATCCCATTATTTTCAAGGTCCACTTTTATACTTGCCATCTGCGAAGATGACTCTCTGCATGCTTCCCATGCTGTTTCTCTTCTTTGCATGTCTCACACTTGCACATCCTCTTTTGTCATGTCACCAAAGCCAAACTGACCAATCACACCAAAGCCAAACAAACCAATCAGATTGCTCAGTGGAACTGGACACAGAGACATTACTGTATTATTATAAAGTAAATGTATGGAAATTAAATATATAGTTGGTCAGGAGAATTATTACATGCTGAAAAAGGCAATAAAGAGCAAACTGTGATTTGTGCACTGGCAGTGATGTTGCTTGTTGTCATGACACTATAAAAAGGCCACTGCCTTAAGGATGTATGACATGTTTATTAACAGCTCTCCCAAAGTTAATTGGGAACCAAAGTAAGAGGAAATGATGGAAGGAGGTTGACGCAACTAGTCCAATAGGTGGCAACACTGCTTCATAGAAGGACTACACAAATCTCTGCTATCCATTATGGAAGGCGAGCAGTCTGGAAACATCCATGGTATACCTCAGAAGCACTTTAAAAGTTGTCCCCTACCAATGGAGTAGAGTTGGGAAGTGATTTTGGAAAGGATTTATTGGCTGGAGACAGAGAAAGACAAAAAAAGTGAAGAGAGTGCTTAATTTTGGTACTGGACAGGTGAGCCACCCAGCCTGGGGAAGCTGGGTCAAGACCTCTACAAGTAGACCCAGGGGGCAGTAGGGTTCTTGTTTGACTTGTTTTGCTACACCTGTTTTTTATATTTTGGCCTGGTGGGAATAAATTATAATAAGTGTTATGAATGTGCTGCATACACTACATAATAGTCAGATGAATTTGGAAATGCAATCATCAAAATGGATAATATAACCTGAAATTGTCAGGGTTTTTGGGATTTTCCTTATAAATCCTTATTGATCTGGGGCTTCACTTACAAAAATGTGCATAGAAAGGGTCTAAATCTGAACATAAACTTTTCCCCAAATATTTCTGTGTGTGAGTTATGGCATTCACATACAGTATATGAATATTATAACACATGATCACAAATTCTGACACTTTTAAGTCATTATAAGCACATCTTACATTGTAAAAACTATTTGTATATTATTTACAATACAAAAAGCAAATACTTATTCTAAATACAAATTAGAAACTTTCATAAAAGCAAATTACTCAACTTCCTGCACCTTTCATCTCTATTCCTGAGGCAACACTGGCTAGGTGAAGATGAAGATGAAGAATCAGACATCATCTCCGGAGAATTTATAAACATTTCAGGAAATGTAACCTTTACTAATCTTTGCGAACAATAGGTAAAAGATCTATTAGTTAAAATCTGAGAAAAGAGACTGAATTCAGCCATTTGTAAAACATATTCTACTTCGCAAGCACACACCATAGTTCAACCATTTATATGTCATTTAAATTTCTCCAAAATGTACCCAGGACAACATCCAAACTGTGAGCAATGCCATCAAGCATTTGCATCACTAGGCCACATGAATTAGATATGTCATTCACTGCAACCATTTTGGGTAAAAAAAAGTTTAGATATCTCTCGAGAATCAGTTGTAATATCCTACATGGCAGTAGCTGCATAAACACTTATTTTGCTCATCTGAAATCCATCTTCTATAACTCATTGGGAAAGTGATGTTCTGTATTATCTCAATTTAGAAATAATCAAATTCTCTTTACAAGGATTTGTTGAAAAATATCAGAACTTGACAGGAACTCATTAATATAATTCTAAAGTAAACATGCCAGATAATTGATAAATGTTTTCCATTCTACTTGCTGTTATATTGTATGTAAAGAACTATTTTTCACTGGGCACTCTGTTTGCTTTGCTGTCTTTGTCGAGTGGGAGTTGAACATTGTGTTCAAGTGAGTGTTTTTATTGCTTTTGAAGCATATGTTCTGTACTTGCTATGTTATTCTCATTTGTTTGATCAAGTGGTGATCTATTATAATGTTTTCTTTCCACAAAAAAAAGATCTCTCAGAAATGGCTGCTCATCAGTTTGAGTCATAAAGTCACTGTGTTTTCAGAATCATTCTGTTTAACAAAGCACACTAATGCTGGAGAGTGATGTATTGCATTTTGATTAGGAAATGCAAGTAAGACTTTGACTGCACTCTGAACATGTAACAATAAACACCCTATAAATCTATGACACTATAATCCTCTCTAATAAAAAATATCCTAAATCTTACATTCCTTAGCCTTAAAAATATTTGAACACTGCTCATTTATCCACAAATAATTTGACAATCTCCTTCAATTAACTTTGTGTTTTCCTCCCTTACAGTCAAAGTAGTTCACATAAATAGCAACACCTTGCTTGCTCTTCCCTGGCTTAAAACTGTTTTCAGTTTCATAAATGAACTTTATATCAGATTAAGGCAATTTTGCAGCAGATTAAACATTTAACATCACCTAAGATTCAAATTCCTATCTGGCTTACAATAAAACTTCTTATAAATTATTAAACATAGCTGAAAAATAGAAAATGTAATTTATGACAGCTGAACAGCACAAAATAATTCCCAATGGAGTCCAAAATATGTGAAGTACAATGGAAAAAAATCTTTCAATGAAGTTGTCTGACTGAATATTCACCGGCACTTGCTGGATTCAAGTAGCATGGTGGCAGAGGTAGAGATGCTACCTCGTTCTAAGGAGACAGGGATTTGTGTGCCAGATGTTCCCAGCATGGAGTTTGCATGTTCTCTGCATGTCTGTGTGAGTTTCCTCTAATGTGCTCTGGTTTACTCCCAAAGACATGCAGTTTAGGTAAGTTGGCTTTGCTAAATTGCCCCTAGTGTGTAGGTTCATCCTGCAATGGACTGGCACCCTGTCCTGGGTTTCTTCATGCCTGGCGCCTGATGCTCACTCCATGACCCTGCCCTGGATAAATGGGTTAGGAATATGAATGGATGAACTTACTGGATTCTTTGACATGTAAAACTCTGTGGTTCTTGGTTTAGATAGCGTGGAGTACTATTCTGGTGCTTTCTGTCACACGTTATAACAAACTAGCCGTGCCTTTAGTTACCAATCAAATTTTTCATTTTTGCACATTATAACAACACCACTATGACATAGACCCTACTGTTTTTTATTTATTTATATGGTGTATTTAAATGTGTATTTAAAGAGGTGTGGCTCTCTTAGAAGTAATTCTTCTGCAAGTTAAACTCTCCAATGTTTGTGTTTAAACCTTATTGCTTTGTCCCATGCTCCTGATTTTCACTTTATCCAGTCTCCAATATTTTTCTTGATGTTGTTTACCTTTTGATGTTTTTTTTCACTAGGTCTTCACTTGTTTTTTTACTTTGTTTTACCAAATCCATGAACTGAGATTCTGCTTGTCAACAAAGTCTCTGTGCCCTTTGAGCCCTACTGACTCTGCCTTTAATCAATTCCTCCAGGAGCAGTTCAGTTTCTTTTTATTGACTTACTCCTACACCCTCGGATGAAGAGAAACTCAGCTCAACTCAAATTGGCTCAACTGAACTTTTATTGTGATTCATCCACATACATATATGGTTGAAAGAAATTGTGTTCCTTACAGCCTTGCATTTGCATCATACATTTAATATACACCTAAAGACTACCAACCCAGTACAGCAATACAATGTAACAAAATGTAACTAAAAAGTTCAAACAATGCTCAATATCCATAGTAAAGTGCAGAGTGTAAAGTATTAGGTAGGAAGGTTGGTAACATGCACTGATACAGAGCATTGACACACCCACCACATGATGAACCACCTCAGGATCCCAAATTAGGACCCGAGTGAAGCTGAGCAACAGATGACACTTCAGCACCAGACTAGTTTGAGTTGAGTGGAACAGTGTGAGGTTATTTACAGTGGCTGGAGTGCCAATCTTGCCACCAACCCTAAAGTGACAGTACATAATTAGGTAAATGTTATAGGGATATGGTACTGGCTGACATGTAGGAGTTCAGAAGTCTGTCAGCTTGGGGAAAGAAGCTGTTATAGGACCTGGCTTTGCTGGTCCTAATGCTGCAGTATCTTCTACCTGATGGCAGGAGGTCAAACAGTATGTGTGACTAGTGAGAGATGTCTTTCACAATGGAGGAGTTTGACAGTGTGTCTTTAAAATGTTCTGGATCAAGGAGAGGAAGACCCCTACGATCTTTTCAGCCGTCCTCACTACACGCTGCAGAATCTTGCACTCAAGGGCTTTGCTGTTCCCAAACCACATAGTGATACAGTTTGTCGAACACTCTCCAAAGTTCCTTTGTAAAAGGTGGTAAGAATGGGATGTGGAAAGCCAATTTACTCCAGTCTCCACAGAAAGAAAAGCCATTGTTATGCCTTCTTGACACCAGAGTCACAACATACATAGATTAGCATGGGGCCCCTACACCTCTGGGGCCCCCGGGAAACTGCCCAGCGTGCCCATGCATTAAGATGGTGTGGCTGCTGGGGATGATTGTGTTGAACACTGAACTGAAATCAAAAAACAAATCGACATACAAAGAGGAATCAAACAGTAACTCAGGGCTGATGTCTGGTGGCAGTGATGTAGCATTTCCCTCCATTCTACCATTTTATTAGAGATTATTAGTCAGGGGTATAGCTATTACATGATAAATATATATATATATATATATATATATATATATTAGTGTTTTTAATGTTTCTTATTTATTTCTAAATACATTTAAATGTATGTAGATATTAATAGTAATGTCTCTTTCACTGTTTTTTTTTATGGTTTCATTACTTTGTACACCATTATCCACTGTCATAAGGGAAATGAGTTTAATTGGGTCAAGAAAACATTTTTTTTCAAGAGGGTTGTAGGTTGTGTGAATCACAGGGGGATCGTTTCGGAGCCCCAAACATCACACACAAATAAAGTAGGAGACGGCTGTAACTTGAAATTTCACTGCAAACAAAATTTTAAATAAGATTATCAGCTACATTAATGATTTTTGTCGTATAATTATCAACTACATTAATGATTCTGTCCCATCTGAGACCATGTACCTTTAGATATTTCCTAAAGACTCAAATTTAGCTCCTCATAAAGCACATTGCAGTTTTACTGCTTGTCAGTATATGTCTCTAAATTTTTTGAAACACTTCACTAATAAGAGACATGTTGATACTTGCTCAACAAACAGAGGTGCTGTGCAATGTTATATGATACCTCAGGTGATTCCAGCCATATATTCTGTAAGCACTCTGTTGTTACGTGTTTATTTTGTCAAATGAGTGCTCGGATTTTTTTATTTTTTGCTCTTAGTAGAGGCTTTTGTGGGCAGCCATTATGGTGCTGAACAGCCATGTCTGTGTGCCCATGTCTAAAGTGCATTACCTATTCAGAAATAATCAAAATGAATCTAAACCCAAACTATTATCACAATCACTTCAAAATTATAAATGGATTATATCCAGCCTTGCACAAGTACAATTTAATGGGCTTGGCTCCAGACCTAGTTTGTCATTTCTGTGCCTTAAATGCCACTGGCAGCATCTCCTCATGTTCTGACATTGTTATACACTTGCTTTTGTCTCTGGTCCTATGTGGGAAAAATCTGTTATCCATCCATCCATTATCCAACCCGCAATATTTCTATAAAAATTCCCCTGTCACCTCTGGTTCACCTTCTTTTCAATTTCTCTATTAACTAACTCTTTATACTTTAATGGAGGGTAATTGCTCTATCTACTATTGCTGGTCTCCTGCAATACTTCCCCTGACTGTGGATACGCTGGAATTCATCCTTCTTTAGTCTAGTCCTCTTGGAAATCTCAACATTGGTGATCAAGAGCTCATCCAGTTCTACAATTCAGAGCTGGCTTAGTGTAGTTTATATGATTTATAAGTTTGGTGGGTGATTGTTCTGTAATGCTGTTTGCATTCCCTTTGTTAATTTTTTTACTCCTACTGTTCTTCAGTCTTCTCCATTTGTTGCCAAAGTTTGGACTACTTTCCCATTCATCTTTTTTCTTTAACATACACCAGTTCTCAAAACTAAGGGTAGGCATCGGTCAGAGTTCTGATTTTCCTGTTATTACTAAGACCAAAAAAGATTTTATGATTCTTATTCATATCTATTTTACTGTGTTAATATATATAACTTCACATGCAGAATGCATTTGTGAAGGCAGGCATTTCTTCCTTTCAAGAAATTCAGTTGCTATGTAAGGTTGATATGGCATGTTCTTGACAGCCATTTTCTCACACTGAAATATAAACATGTAACTATGGCACGGGACACCATTATTCTTTCAGGTAAATGACAATCAATAAAACTACTGTTTGTGAAGCTGTGTTAGGCATTTCTTGCTGATTTAAATGTTCAGTACTAGGTATGTCCCTCATAATCACGGAATGAATATACTCATTACTTGGTATGTCCCTCATAAATAAGGAATATTCTGCACTTTATATTCTTAATGTTTTGTATTTTATCAATAACTGTTTTGCATCAGCAGGATTGTGACTGAAGAGTATATGTTTAGTTGAAAGACAAAGAAAGGAACATTTAAATGTAGTCAAAAGCTAAGCTAAAGTCAATGGAGGAAGGACAGATACTGAGTCGGCAAAAAAAAATGAATATCAAGAATCTTGGGAAACATAGAAACATCAAGTTGGAGTTAATAATATTGTGAGAGTGCTCAAACAAACACCGCACTAAACATTTGATTTTTGCTTTCAGATTTTACCCACAAACTTGGACAGTACAAACACCACAGCACCACTTTAAATATCATTGATGATGGCACCCAGCATGACTTTCAAGATCGCACCCCTTAGAGTTGGTGTGTCTGGAGATCAGAAATAATACAGTGTGTGATTTTCACAATATAACAAAAATAAAATGATAGATCGATAGATAGATAGATAGATAGTGTGGAGGACTACCGGCTTTCCATGCCGGTCCTCACCCCCAGGCCGCTAGGAGGAGCTCTCCCGACAGCAGGATCATGCCCCGAGGTCCAGCAGGGCCTCATGGACTTTGTAGTATTTTTACACAGCCCTGCTGGAGACCTTGGGGGCCACCAGGAGTCGCTGTGGGGGGACTTATGGGCTCTGTCGTGCCTTATGACCCGGGAGTACGTCACGGTCACGTGACAGGAAGGAACGACGTGCTCCCGGGGTAAAGAAAAGGACTGTTTGCCCTGACCCGGAAGGAATAAGGAACTGTGGTCTGTTGGGACAGGAACACCTCCGGGTCAGGGGCTATAAAAGGGCGGTGCCTCGCTCCAGACAATGAGCTGAGCTGGGTGGTAGGAGGGCAATGCGTCTGGGAGTGGAGGATTGTGATTATTGTTGTAGTATTATTGGAGTATTTGGGAGTGGAGAGTGCTTTGTGCACAATTATTATTATAATAAATAATTATTGGACTTTTACCTGGTGTCTGACGTGGTGTCTGAGGGTACAAGGGTGCGAGAAAGCACTTAATCTGTCACAATAGATAGATAGATAGATATTTGTCACCAGGGTGCTTTATACAGAAGCCCATTAAATAAATAAATAAATATATTGTGAGGGATGTCTGAAATCTTTACCCTCCCAGGACTCCTTCTTAAAGGAAGAACAGGGGGAGATGGCTTTTGAAGGGCACTATCTCCCCTAAACAGTTACTTGGCAGCCCTCCCTGGGTTGCAACAGTGCCTCAGATTCCCACAGGGCTGTATGGGAATTACTATTTGTAGGCACAGCCCTGTTGAGTTCCATGGATGTCGCTAGATGGAGCTATGGGAGCTGCAGAGCCCTACTTTGGGCTTTGGCCACACCTGAAAGTGATTCCAGACCTCCCTAATGAACCACCTTCAAAAGGGGTCAGCTGCCTCACAGAGATGAGCCAGAGTCATGAGGAAGAGGGATGAAGCATGTCAGTGGAGTGTAGTTGAGTGGAGTGGAGGCAGAAGGAAGGAAAATATGAGAGAAAAGTGCTATATTCTTGGGCTTTATGCTAGTGGGAAACAGGTGGAAAACGTTTTCCACTGAATAAAAGCCCTTTATTTTAAGGCACTTGTGTCTGTGTCTGTCATGTTGTGAGTTTGGGAGGCTGCTGCACTCCCTGGTGGTTCACAACATATAAATATATATACAGTAGGGATAAAATGAGTCACATAACTTAAAATAGTTTTTTTTTTATTCCTAAGCTTTCATCAACCTATCAAGAGTCATCATCAGAGAAAAATGATTAGACATATCAGAATCAAAGGCACTATACTGTATAGCGAGTTGGATTATGTTACCAGCCCAGCACTTCACAGGGTAAAAAATTGCACTTATGATGGACCCCTGGGCATAAGCCAGCCCCAAACCGCCTGCTTTGTGGAACTTTGTGGCTCACCACCTTTCACTATGTTAGTCTCACCTCTCCATAACAAAGTGTACAATGACAGGAAATTCAACTGAATACAGCATGACCTCTAGCATAAAGAACTAAGGAGACCAAATCTATCCATTCATCCATGTTTAGATATACTTAATGCAATTTCAAAATCGAAAAGATCAACACGACAAAGAAAGGTAATTTTTTAAAAAGCATGACTGACTCACACAAGATTAAAGGTGGGGGGATTGGCCCTGATAGACTAGTTAGTAATGGTTGAACATGCACATCCCTCTGAACACATGATTTGACAATGTGTTGCCATACTCACCTGGATTGGGACCTAAGTGCAGCCATGCAACTGGTGACACCTTAGCACCACACCGGAACAGGGTGAAGTTTTTTTTAC
This sequence comes from Polypterus senegalus, assembly GCF_016835505.1. Lineage (NCBI taxonomy): Eukaryota > Metazoa > Chordata > Cladistia > Polypteriformes > Polypteridae > Polypterus > Polypterus senegalus. The sequence continues at coordinate 133,072,337 of NC_053158.1, read as the reverse complement.
TGTGGCTGGAGTGCCAATCCTGCCACCAACCCCCAAGTTTTCCCTGCAAGTTGGAGGATGTCTTTGCTGATTAACGTCATACCGAGAACAATGAAACTGTAGGTTAAGCGCCTTGCTCAAGGGCCCAGCAGAGTAGAGTCAATTCTGGTGTTTACAGGATTCAAACAAACCACCTTCCAATTGCCAGCACAGATAGCCTCAGAGCCACCACTCTGAATACATGAGTGCCTGACAATTAAAATAACTATGCCACTCAGTACAGGGGAGGGGATGCAATGGGTATCAGCAACTGCACATAAAAGTGGAGTAGGGGCAAAGCCAAGGTATAACCCTGAAACGTACAGTATAAAACAGAATGAAAGGCACAGAAAAGTAAAGCAATTCAGTTGGTATGAATTTGAAAAAATGATTTGTCCACCAACATTCAAGACAAGTACAGCTCTATTTGGATTTTTAATTTTTAAAGTTCTAGGGTCCATGTTTAACTTTCCTTGGTCCCAAAATGACCTTCCAGTCACTGGGTATGGTAATGGATCACAAAAGTGTGATGTATAGGACACATACTTCTGAGAGGTGTTTTTTTAGTTTGAGGGTCTACATAATATCAGCATGTCCTCTTTATCATATCACAACTGTTAAAAAAACAAGTTGACATTTATGAACAACTTGAATTTGGAGGCAACTTAAATATATTTATGCAACTTCTGTTGATTTTTTCTAGTCACTGAGATGTGAAGAAAGATAAGGTGTACAGTTTATCTTCCTGTCTGAGATGTTCTTGTAAAATCTTCCTGTCTTGTGTTTTGTTAAGAATGTGGGTGTCTGCCTGTATCAGGAGGGCAAATGGGGACTATGATGTAACTAAAATACAAGACGGAATGCGAGGGAGTGAGCAGCAGAATCCAGATAGGGTGATATGCGTAATGAGCAAATACACAGTAAGGGTTGCAGTTATAACGGTTTCATTTCTTAGTCAAGATTTGACCCCACATTTCATTCTCTCTAGAAAAACCATGTTGGTTAAAATACACTGAATTAAATTTATGAGTAAGGAATCATGAGCTTAGCTAAAAATACACTGATAGTGACTAATGTTCTCATCTTTATCAACCCAGACTGAGTAAGCTTTCATTTCATTGCTTTCCCTCTGACTGCCGACCTTGTACTCTGACCTCTTGGTTACAAAAGACACTTGGCTGTTACCACGGTTACACTGATATGAAAAGTAACAGATCCAAACAATTAAAACAACACATTCTCTCAGCCCTCCCACCTGTGAGAGAGCAGAAGAATAAAACCAAAAAAAAAATTACTTTCATTTTGATTAAAAGAGAATCATTTATGAATAAAAGTCAGTTCATTTTGTAGCATACAGGTATCATCCCTTTTACTCTGAGTAAAAGTGGCCTTATTGGAGACCTTTCTAGGCTACAGGTCTTTAAGGCAGGGGTATCAAATTCCACTCCTGGATGCCACTGCTGTTGTTTGTTTTTCATTTCCATTTGTATCCTCTGACTTTGCCTTCTAAATGAAATCCCTTCTAATTTAGGGTTCTTGATATTTTCTTTTTCCAATCTTAGTTAAAAATTTGATTCAGCTGCTTTACATATGTAGTGTCTGATGAAGCTCATTGTAATAATACCAAATGTGGAGTCCTTAAATAAATTTTTGCCTCATTGTTTTCCTTTTAAACAAATCACAGGTATACATTGAAAAAAATTTGATTACTTAATTTGATTTTTACATATTTTTGGGTGCCGGATTAAAAAATTAAAATTATTTTTTCACAAAACACATTTTTAGCTTTCAGTTATAGGCTTTTTTTTTGTTTTCACAGTTCCACTCCTAGCCAAACTGGCACCCTAAGCGGAATCTTTTTAGGCTGAAGCCACTCTGCCCCTCTCTCTAACTGAATCCACTACATTAGTATTTCTTATAACAGGTTTAATTTAAACAACAAATAAGCAATAAATAAAGAAGCACACAATGCAAACTTAACTATGACTTTATAACATCAAATAAAAATCCTTTTTTAAAATAATCAAAAATTGAAAGTGAATGACTAGGGGTTTCTTTAATCCCTTTGTCTCATATCTCATATCACATCAGCACATGTCTTCATTTTCTGAAGGCAAAGTTATCTATTGGGTCATCACACGATAGCTTCTGTGCATAATGTGGAGGTGATGCCATTTATTAACAAAGGCTGCTTATACATTGCTGTGCCATGGATGACCTCAGGTATGTCTTTATGAGCTTAAGTTTTGAAAAAGTAGTAACTGAGAGGGTTGCTGCCATTCAAATGCCATCATTGATATTTGATGGTAATAATATACAAATTGACCTGCTTCCTTTATAAATGAAGGCCTTCTTCTTCCTTTCAACTTTTCCCACTTCTATGTGGGATACATGTTTTATATGTTTCAGCGTGATTTTTATGGCCGGATGCCTTTCCTGATGCCAATCCTCCCCATTTATCTGGGCTTGGGACTAGGCTTACAATGACAGCCTAATTAATAATAAGAATAAGAATAATAATAATAATGGTATTAATGTGCTCTTACTCTTTGTTAGTTGATACAGCCAACAGTATCACTTGTGACATGATACAACAACCTCAAAAACAATTTTAATACTACTACCACAATCTACTACTATTAATATTAATAAATGTAATAATAAAAAATACAACTAATACTACTACTAATAATAATACATTGAAAATATTACTACTAATAATAGTAATAAAATAAAAAGTACTACTACTAAACATGCTTAATAAACTTATTTAATGCCGTAAGCGCAGGGGCAAAATGAAGCTGAATATTTATATATTTAAGAAATGAACATGTGAATGTATCACATTCATATTCATATTCATGTATTTTATTGTGTCTTCTATTTTTCTATTCATTTTGTAAAGCACTTTGAGCTACATTTTTTTGTATGAATATGTGCTATATAAATAAATGTTGATTGATTGATTGATATCACCTACACTTACAGTATGTATTTATCTAAACTTCATTTTGTCCTTCTAATGTTAGCAATAAGGCATTAACTAAATCAGTAATGTTAGCTGCCAGTACCAATGAAGTTAATCTGAGCTAATTACTCTTTTTGCATGTCAGAGTTGCTTGCTTTCTAATCCAAAGGAAGAGATCCTCTGTGTTGGTGAAATTTACAAAGATGTCCTCAATGTAACAACACTCAGTTCACTTTATACTGACGTTAGCAGTCTTTTAACAATTTCTAAACGTCCTGAGGTCTATTTGGCAGTATTAAACAATCCTCATCCATGTGTCAGCTAGGAACTCTAGCATCAAATAATCTATTAAACACTCAATATCAAAACTATTGCACATAATGCTCAATTAGTAAACCACTAGCTTTAGTGTAGCATCAGTTAATATAATGTTAGCTACTGGAAGATGGATACATTTAGATTTCTAAACACAACTGCAAATGTAACATGACATGCTTGTTCGTACTTGAAGTCATCTCTCTGCTCATTTATGGAAAATGATCACAACAGGGGATCCAGAACAGATTCTTAGCATTCTGCAGTGCGCCTGTGGATCCTGAGAACAATAAAGTGCTCATAATTGGCAATTCCATAGTGCATAATGTTAGAATTTAGAATGCCTCCCCGGGGTAAAGATTTCTGACACAGAGGCTCAATTTGATTATTTGATTATTGCTGCATGTCAGCTCTAACGGTATTTATTTACATTAATCTAAGTTATTAAAGGGGAACTTCATCTCTCTCCATGCACCAAAGCTAAAAGAAAATGTGAGAATTTAAATGTGTCTGGCCCCTTACCATGATTATATAGTGGGGATGTGATTTATAGCAGATTGTGTTCCTTTCACTGCTGGCTAGAAACCTGGTGTACAAATAAAAGCATAGTCTTTGTGAATAATTGGGATGATTTTTGGGAAAGGCCTGAATTTGTCAAGAAAGATGGTCTTCATCCTAACTGGAGGGGATCTTTTGTATTATCCCAAAATATGGCAGCAAAACTGCCTGGCTGACTGATTAGAGCACCATCCAGGCCACAGTCATTTCATCCCTGTTGTGGGGCATCCTATAAATTTAGTCATTATGCAAACCTTAAATTACTTGATAACCAAAAAATAAAATGTATAATTAGACCAAGAGATAAAACCAAACCCTCCACTGGGGGTGCCTGTAATAGACACTTAGTTCAAATTAAAGCAAAAAATATATCACCAGTTAATATATCACCAGTTCAGAAAGAACAATGCAGTTTTAAATGCTGCTTATTAAACATTTGCTCTCTTGGAAGTAAAGCTCTTTTGGTAAATGATAGTATATTAAATACAAAATCTGATCTGTGTCTTCTCACTGAAACCTGGCTTAGTAAATCTGACACTGTTCACCTAGCTGAGGCTTCACCAGATGGATACACATTCTTTTATAAATCTAGATATACTGGTCCAGGAGGAGACCTTAAAATAATTAATTGTAACAAAATGCAAATCACTTCTAAAACTTTTCGCAACTTGACATCCTTTGAGGTACTCATTTTAAATATTAAAACAGATTCCAACACAACTGTAGATAGATAGATAGATACTTTATTAATCCCAAGGGAAAAGTCACATACTCCAGCAGCAGCATACTGATATAAAACAATATTAAATTAAAGAGTGATAGAAATGCAGGTAAAACAGACAATAACTTTGTATAATGTTAACGTTTACCGGGTGGAACTGAAGAGTCTCATAGTGTGGGGGAGAAACAATCTCCTCAGTCTGTCAGTGGAGCAGGACAGTGAGAGCAGTCTGTAGCTGAAGCTGCTCTTTTATCTGAAGAATCTAATCTACAGACCACCAGGGCCATATTCATTGTTAATGACCAAATTTGGCAACATTTTATCTGATTTGGCATACATTATAATCACATAGTGCTGATGGGGAATTTTAATGTACACATTGACATGGAAATTGCCACTTAAAGGAAATGTTAAAATATTATTCAATTCAATTAAGTTATTTCTGATCACTACTTAATTGTGTTTGATTTGGTTCTGCCCTTACCAGTGCTGTCACAGATTAAAACAAAGACAGTGCAACATCTAGATTGTAATTCTACTTCAAAATGTATAGATACTTGGGGTAAGTCAAGTGTAATTGTGAAAAATCATTTGGGTCAGTTAAAATCAAATGTAAACATGGAAAACAATTTAGATCAGCTAACATCAAATTATAATATGAGATGAGATGCTCTGGATGTAGTTGCTCTCTTTAAAATTAGCGAATTAAAGAAGTGGATGGATGAGAACTCTTTGTCTTTAAACACAAATAAAACAGAGATGTTAATTATTGGAGGAAATGATATTTTGTCATCATTTAGCTCAGCTGGAATCACCATTAATATTACTGAATCAGCCCGCATTCTAGGAGTTATCTTTGACTCTAGTGTGTCATTTAAAGCGCACATTACAAAATTGTCCAAACATGTTTCTTCCATCTTAAAAAGTTTGGGAAATTAGGGCATTTTCTAAATATGTGGGCTAGTGAGAAATTTATTCATGCATTTATTTCTAGTAACTGCAATGGGGTATTCACTGGATATTCAAATTGTTCTTTATACAGCTTCAAGTTAATCCAAAATGCTGCTGCAAGAATTATTACAAGAAGAAGAAAATGTGAACACATAATTCCAGTTCTTAAATTCTTACACTGGCTCCCAGTTAAGTTTAGGGCAAATTTCAAAATCCTATTTTTAACATGTAAATCCTTAAATGGCCAAGGTCTGGCTTACTTATCAGAACATGACTTACAAACCAGAATGCATATTAAGATCTCAAGATGCCAGTCTGCTTATGATTCCAAGGATTAAGAAAATAAGATTGGGAGGTCGAGCTTTTAGTTACAGGGCCCCTAAACTATGAAATGGTCTGCCTGCTACTATAAGAGATGCCCCTTCGGTCTCAGTTCATTACTTCAGTTTAGCATACCCGGACTAGAGCTGCTTATTAACTGTGCAGACTGCATTTCTGTTGATAACCATTAGCACTAAAACATGAGTGATATGATAGTTATAATTTGTTACAAACCCTCACCTATTCTGATTCTCTTTTCAGTACTCAAATGTGGCACCTGGTGCCACTGTCCTACTGCCAAGTTGTTTGCTTGCCTAAGGAAAAGTCATTTCTGATGGAGGAACACTGGAATCGTCGGGTAGAAGAGTCCTTTCATCAGATTGGCTGGTCCAGCGCTGACCCAGCTGGGGAATGGTCAATATGGGGAGGCCAGGACTCTGAAGAAATCTGAATCCTACTATGTGATATCATCTACTGCTGAATTTTACTCTATACTTGTAATATTGCCATTGTACTATTCTATTGTATAGCTGATTATTTGTGTTCTCTGTATTGTATTATATTTATCCCCTTATTTTGATACCCACTGCACACCCAGCCTACCTGGAAATGGGTCTTTCTTTGAATATCCTTTCCCAAAGTTTTTTTCTTTTTTGCCTTCAAGGGTTAAAGCCCATTGCGGCACTCCTTTTGTGATTTTGGGCTATACAAAAATAATTTGTATTGTACTGTATTGTAAAATAGTTACAGTATTTATTTTGTTTGCAGTCATTAACTACAATAAGCACTGTTACTTTACATGTTGTGACTGGAAAGTTCTGTATATGTTACAGGGCATACAAAATTCCTATATTTTCTCTGTGTGTGGGACAGAAGGAACAGACTGATAAAAAAAGCTACAGCTTGGTGTCAAATACTTCATCAGACTTAGCTTGGTGGATTCAGATAAAGTGCTTCTAGCACTGCTTCATTTTAAGGTTGGTTTAAAAAAGCAGTTTGTCAAAGCCCTGTCAAAAGAAGCAACCTGTCTTATTTTTTTTTTACAGGAAGGTTCTGAGTTTGTCTGAGGCTAAATAAAAAGAGAGCACTTTTGTCAGACCCAATATTAGAAAATTGAATTCTGAGGCAGAATTTGATGATGCAAGTAACAACTGGGAACAAGATGCTTGGGTTTTATTTAAGGAAGTAATTTCTGAGTTTTAAGTTAACAATAAAGATCCAGATTATAAAGAAATTGTTAAAATGTATTGCAACACAAGTCTCAAAGAGAAGTTCTGGTTTTGCTTCTGGAATTTTTCTCTGAAAATCATTTGTAAGTGAAGAGCTGGATGAAAGATTTCCATCAGGATATTAAGAACATGGAAAGAAGATACCAGGGAAATTAGGATGACAGTATGATGGTGAACTTCTGAATGGATAAATAGTAACTTTCTCAAACTAAATAAGGAGAAAACAGAAATCTTTGTGATTGGCAATCATGGATATAGTGAGGGTATTAGAAATAAACTTGATTCCTTAGGTATAAAAATCAAGAAGGAGGTAAAAAATGTAGGGGTAATTATCGACTCTGAATGTTTGAATTGCATATTAACCAGGGGCCTCATGCATAACACCGTGCGTAGAACTCACACTATAACATGACATAAGCACAAAAGCCGAAATGTGCTTACACACAGAAAAATCCAGACGCATAAATCTGTGCATTTGCCAACTTCCGCATTCTTCCGCTACATAAATCCCGGCCAGAGTGAAAACTAACGCTCGTGCATGCGCCTACTGCCCAGCCCCAACTCCTCCTAGAATTACGTCTCTTTGAATATGCAAATCAATATAAATAGCCCTTAAGCTCAGTGTTCTGCGAAAAGACAATGGGAAAAGCAAGTGGGAAAATGGAAGAATTTCAGTGAATACCAAGTGGAGGCAAGGAAAAACATACTATTTGTTGGTTTAAACAGTGGTATAAAAAACAAAGGGAAGCTGACATAGCGTGTCGGAGAAACTCGAAAGATCAAATTCACAAAGTCACACAGTGCCCGAAATAAAAAGAAGTTGTCAGATATCAAAGTCGCCGTGAAAACGCGAGTCGTAGCCCACCATCTGAGTGTTATATGAAAGCTTATTATGGTACAGAAAAAAAAAAGGCACACAGTGGGGAAAAAGCACGAAATATCAACTTCAATCTCGAAATTTCCACTTTAATCACGTAGTTTATTTTGTCATTAAAGTAGAACATCATAAACTTCATCTTAAAATCGTTTAATTAACCAGTTTCTCATATCACATCGTAATTAAAGTAGCACGTTAAATGCTTTGTTTTGAATGTGATCTTCTATGTGCTCTATGTGTGTGAGTCACTACGTGCTTCTTAAACCAGCTTTCTCTTCCTCCGACAGGACACAAAATCCATTATATTTGTGATATTACAGCTCTCTGAATAGCTAAAATACTGAGATGTATACGTGATATCATTTTCATGATGATAGGAGTTGAAGCACATTATTAAATACGGGAACACGGTGGTGCAGTGATGTTGCGCGACCTTCGATGAAATAATTTATTGCAGCAGTACTCAGGGGCGGCTCTACAGTGGGCTCGTGGGTTCCCTGGGCAGAGAAAGAATCGGTGTCCCCTTCGCCCACCAATGTCAATATGGTATCTTATGCACGGCGGATGGCCACGTCTGTTGCGGACACTGCATAGCTGCCTCGTGCTCATGATACAAGCGTTTATCTTTTGCCAAAATTTGCCACTGCATTTTTAGCTGTGTCGTTATTTTCTCTTTCTGTTTTATATTCAATATATATTGGTGTGGCAGCCACTAGGATTTGGCGGCCCTGTGCAGGTGCACAGTTTGCACATGCCTAAGGCCACCCCTGCAGTACTGTCTCTTTCAAACATACTAACCTCCAATTCCTGTCCTTCCTATTCTTTCTCCAAGTAACCGATCACCACACAATCAGCTCTGTAATAGACATTAAGCAATCTGTAAGCTTATAACGCAGATTCTTCAAAACTTTTAAGGAACATTGAAATATCTTCGTAGTACATGTTTAATTATTCTATCCTTCACACCAGTCCCAGTGAAGCATAAAGTGTGAGGCAGGAACAGTTCGTGAGAGGAGCGCCAGATCCTTGCTAGCTTATCAACACCATGACCTTTAATTATTATCAATATAGATTATTTAAATGAAGTTAAAGATTTATCTGTATAATATAATAAACATATTTTGCTGCATTACATCTTAAAAATGATATCATCATCATATGTAAATACGCGCTTTATAAAGTGACTCAGATTGTGCAATATTATAACTGTAGTGCAAGTTTACAGTGAGGTGATTGTACTTATAAGTACAAACAATTATACAAGGAGCACTTGATGGACTGATTGAGTGCGTTTAGAGCTCTTGGGATGAAACTCTTTCTGAACCGTGAGGTCCGTACAGGAAAGGTTTGAAACGTTTGCCGTGTGAGAAGCAGTTCAAATAGGAAGCATGGCTGAGGCAGTGTGTGCTTGATGCTGTATATCGATAATTCTCCTTCCAATCGACTACTCCGAGTGGTGCAATGAGAGTAATATGGAAAAAGATGATCTGCTGTGGCAACCCTTAACGGGAGCAGCTGAAAGAAAAAGAAAAGGGTGCAGTGACAGTAACAACGTTAAAGCAGTTATGGTATTTGTAATAGTTTGACCATTCCGTGGACCATTATATTGTTAATGGTTAATTACAATCAGATGCATTAAATTAATAAACAATATGCGGTTAATTTCAGTGTATTTATAAAGCCACGTCAGGGATGTGGATCTGAAAAAGAAAGATAAACCACACAGGAACAGTAGCACTGCTTTGATGCTGGGTGCTGCCAGTCTGCAAAACTGAGTGGAGAACTTGTGTAATACAGGGTATGAGGTACCGTGAAAATGTGTGTGGCTTTACGCCAAGTTTAGGTTTTATACATCTCGCTTTGAACATGGATACGTTCTTATGCAACATTTCTGTCCGTACGCACCGTTTATACATGATCCTCGTGATCACTAGGTCTGCATTTTTTCACTTAAGGAATATAGCAAAAGTTAGACCGCTTATAAATTTACAAAATGCAGAAAAATTACTTCACGCTTTTGTTTTTAGTTGACTAGATTCTGTAATGCACTCCAAACAGGACTTCCTAAGAAAGACATCAATCGGTTACAATTAGTGTAGAATGCAGCAGGCTGAATGATAACTAGAAGAAAAAAAATTTGAGCATATCTCACCGGATTTAGCATCATTACACTGTTTACTTATGTCATTCAGAATTGGTTTTAAAATACTACTAATGGTTTGTAAAGCCTTAAACAAAATTGCTTCGTCCTATATTTTTGAAATGCCTATCCCCCTACGCTCTCAAGCTGTAGCCTTAGATGTTTGAATGGAGGTCTGTTTATAATTCTAAGAACCATTATCAAGAAGTGGTTAAAGTGCCTTTTGCTGTTATGCACCCAAAATCTGGAATTCTTTACCAATAGAAAGGCTATTAGTGTGGGTCATTTTAAAATACTGCTAAAAAACATTATTTTAATATGGCTTTTCTTAGCAACATTTTAGTTGTATTTCCTGATAGACTATATGGGCATAGAATTATGATATTGTTCAGGGATCCACAATCTGTACTATCTCTACTGTTTTTTCCTGTTCTCCAGAGTGATGATCTGCTCTACCACCATCTGATCAAGGCACCACGCAGCCCCCGGTGTTGATGGATTGAAGTTGGGTGTCTTAGCTGTCCACAAGACTGGCATCATCAATTACTATCACGTGAAGCCTGAAAACAAACTGATTTATAAACATTTATTTTATGTAGAATGCCCAGTGGGGGCTGGATGGTCTTTTTGGCCTTGGAACCCCTGCAGATTTTATTTTTATCTCTAGCCTAACTGGAGCTTTTTCGTTTTTTTTGGCCTTCAGTCATTCTGACTTTACCTTTTGCCTTTGTTACTTATTCTTTATTATTATTGCCTAATCTTATTTGTTTTTCTTTTCTTGTAACTTTCTTTTTGTTGTTTTTAAAGCACTTTGAGCTACATTGCCTCTATGAAAATGTGCTATATAAATAAATGATGATGTTGTGATATGTCAGTGGATGCAGCTTTGCATTTCTACCTAACTTGCTTAATCCTGTGAATGGCTCATTGCTGTGACACACCTCTAAAACATAAAAAACAGACCTTTTGTATGCTAAAATGAAAAATAAATCTGAGTACACCGGTAATCAAACATTTATGTTATTAAATATATTTTTGTTTTCTTTCCTTTCATATTTTATTACATCTTGATGAGTATTGTCTTGTTTAGTAATTAGTTTGTATTTCTGTCTTCTATTAATATTATGTTTATTCATTTTCTTATATTCCTTGTGATTTTTATATTATAACTAAAGGCTGAGAGGTCTTAGTTCTTTGCTAATGCATTAGTTAGATCTCCTTTATGTTGTTCAGTTTCACTTTATTGTTGATTTTTTTATAAGTACTGTACTTCTTTTTGATTTTCTGGGGTATGTTCCAGAAAAAGAGATTACATAATCCTGGGTCTCAAAATGAATGGCTGCTTGCTGTAGTGGGATTTTACACCAGAGGATTAGCTGGTCCCAGAATTATGGATTTCAGTCAGTTTACACAATCCTGGATACATTGATCTGGATCAATGTGTGTTCACTGCATTATTTACAAGTCCTTATGAGTCAAGCACTGAACAGCCAATCAGTCTGAGAAACAGAAGGAACAATCATGCCAGCAGAACAAGAGGTGCTGTGGATTAGCTGGCATTGCTTCAGAAAAGGTTGTTGTTATATTATCAAATAGAAGCAATTTAAAGGTAAGCTTCAATGGAAATTGCCCTTTTGCTCAGTTTATGCCTGCCATATATTTTATAGCTGGCCTTACCATCCATGTCCACATGTGTGCCTTAGGTTTTTATAAAAACAGTAGAAACAGCAGAAAAGCCATGGATTAAATAAAAAAGGCTGTAGTTATCAGCAGTTTTGTTCTTGGAATTCTAAGGAGACACTCATTTGAGGATCTGAGGTTACGATTTGGAATATAAGGTGTCAGACATTCCGATATATAAGAGAGTCAATTCGTGACATCAAAACTGGAGAATGTGTTCTGAATGCACTAGTTGCAAACGATTTATATCTTTTTGGGTAGTCCGTGAACTAATTTCTCAGCATCTTTCAGTGATAAAGAGGTCTAACTTTACTTATGTTTCTTAAGTGAAAAATGCTGTCCTAATGATCAAGGAAGGGAATGTAGAGACTGGAGTCATTTACTACTTTAACGAGTGCAGTTTCTGTGCTGTGATTTGTTCTAAAACCTGACTGAAATTTATCAAGAATAGCATGTTTATTTAGGTGGTCATTTAACTGCATAACTTAAGAAGGGCAAGTTAGAGATGGGTCTAAAATTTTCAAGAGCCGAGGGGTCAAGATTATGTTTCTTAAGTAGGGGTTTAACTACAGCAGTCTTAAGACAGTCTGGGAAGGCCTATGTCAAGAACATTATCAATTAGCACGCCTGATATGAAAAACCTTGTTGGTATCGGGTCAATAGGCAGGTTTATAACAGGATGTTGGGGTTTAGGGGATCCTTAGTGTTGGGGAGATATACTATGCCAGGCGACAATTGTTGAAAATAAGACTCTACAGCAGAAAAGCCATGGATTAAATAAAAAGGCTGTAGTTATCAGCAGGGAGACGTGAATCCCGTGGCGATGCAAGGAAGGGAATGTAGAGACTGGAGGCAGCCAACAACGTGGGAGGCATTGTGATGGGGGACCCAATGCCATCTCACATGGTGACCGAGCTGCAGGCTATGGACGTATATATGTATGTAAGTAGGATTCAGTTAAAGTTGGGAACCTGTGTACCAAATTTCTTGAAGATGGGCCCATAAGTAACAAAGACCGTTGGAAAGTTCAATATGGCGGCCGACAGTGGCGTCATAGCACCGAAATATGTACGTACATCGGTTTCGGTTAGCGCAGGGAAGCCGTCTACCAAATTTTATGAAGATGGGGTCAGCTTTCTACCTACACGGGAAGTTGGAGAATTAATGATGTTGGAAAGTTCAATATGGCGGCCAACAATGGCGTCATACCACCGAAATAAGTATGTACATCGGTTTCAGTTAGTGCAGGGAAGCTGTCTACCAAATTTTGTGAAGATGGGGCCATAAATAAGAAAGTTCAATTTGGCGGACGTTGTTGACTGTTATGACCGTTACGTGTAGAATTTCGAAATGAAACCTGCTTAACTTTTGTAAGTAAGCTGTAAGGAATAAGCCTGCCAAATATCAGCCTTCTACCTACACGAGAAGTCGGAGAATTAGTGATGAGTGAGTGAGTGAGTCAGTGAGTCAGTCAGTCAGTGAGGGCTTTGCCTTTTATTGGTATAGCTTGTGGAGTAGTGGTGTTTTGTCCAGTATGGGAGCTAGAGTGTGCCCTACAAACATTGTGAATCGTAAACTTTCTTGATGCGTTTGTCACTTTTTCTTTCTTTCAAATCCAAATTGACAAATTACTAACAATTTTAGAAGCTGTTGTAGGTCATTTGTCTGTGCTTCTGGGTATCTGGTCACAGTGTCATGTAAAAGTATTTTCTGTGTATACTGATTTAGACAATCAGCAGAGCAGAAAAATATTAGGTTTGGCGGGTGAAGAGAACATCCTTGTTCCATCAAGTGTGTGTAGCTTGTGGCATCCGGCCAGGACGCCTAGGAGGACCGGAGGAGGGCTTGTACCTCCTCCAGACCGCGATGGGGCGTCCGCCCTGGTTGTGTTGGGGGCCACGGGTAAAGGGCTTGGAAGCCCAGCCCTGTAGGGACCCATGGCCACCGCCAGGCGGCGCCCCAGTGCCTGAATATCCCTGGAGCCCAGCATTTCCGCCACACCAGGAAGTGCTGGGGGGAAGACGACACGGGACACCTGGACGGCTTCTGGGTGCGCAGCCGGCAGTTCCGCCACACTGGGGCGTGTCTACGGAGGAGTGCCGGGAAGCAGCTGGAGCCCATCCGGGTTCCTATTTAAGGGGCCACCTCCCTTCAGTCAATGGCAGAAGTTGGGTGGAAGAGGATGGAGCCAGAGAGAGGACTGGAGGCAGCCAGGAGAAAGGCACAAAGAACTGTGAGGCCTGGACTTTGGGGGAACGGTGCAAGAGGCACTGGGACGTGCACTGAACATTGTAAATATAATTATTCCTGTAAATAAACGTGTGTTGGGTGAACAATGATGTCCGTCTGTGTGTGTCCGGGTCCGAGTCCACAAGCTACATTAAACAGACACACAATATTAAATCTCAAGATCCATTTGAGATAATGATGTCTGCTGAAATGTTAAATATAAACCATTTTGGACCAAACAATCCTTTTCTGATAAAGCAGTAATCAGGTGACCATGGTAAGCATATATAAGGACATTTTATGTATATGAGGACAATCCTTGTAAGCCAGTTTAAAGAGTTGGTTGGTAGTCCGTACATGGTAAGGAATAGAGCAGAACTGGCACAGTCTTTCACACACAATGTCTAAATGTTCCTGTGCTGCAAAAAGCTGCCTTTGCACTTGTTGCTGGTCAGAACTAACAGATGGCATGGCCTTTTGTTTGTAGAGTGCACATCCATGTATGACATGATTCATCTACTTCAGAGATGCATATTCTAAGTGACATCACTCTCCATAGCTGATTTGTTGTATATTCCTTAGTGCCAGAGTAAGATTTCAGTCAACATTGAGCACTAATGGGACACCCAGACTACTATTTCTCACACTGCTTAAAATCCTGCAACTTTGAGATATAATAGTGAAAGTCATCAGCTACTGTACACATTAGGATGACTGAGTATACCGCCCCCATGGTGAGGAAGCCACAGGATGCCAATGTTGTGGAGGTGTGTTAGTTAGCTGGCCTCTTTAATATTGCATGAAAATTGGGGGCAATCCATTGAAACTGGAAACTGTATAAATACTAATGCAAAACCAAATACGTTGTTGTTGCAATACTAACAGATCTTGCTTCATTTATGAATCTGTAAATTTCCCCTTTGGGATTTATAAAGTATCTATCTATCTATCTATCTATCTATCTATCTATCTATCTATCTACATAACTTTCTTTATGAGCATTATACTTTGTCTTTCTATTCATTTGGTATTTGCAGCTCTGAGGTACAGATTTCCGTAATCTTTTATATGATACAGTATCTTTTCTTTTGCAGCATAGTATTTAACAGTATTATTGTTCTGTGCCTTTTCATGTTGTTTTCTAATCTTTCATTGAGTACTTATCTTGCTAAAATTTTTCCTCATATAACAACCAATATTTTTTTTTTATATTCAAAAAACTTCCTGTATATATTAAATATTAAAGCCCCAATCAAATAATTTGACTGCCTTATATATAATTTTTAAAATTTTAACTTTTCAAGTAATATAACATAAGTACAGCTAAGACCAACTTCAAATAACTCATATGAAGTTTCTATTTATCTTAGAAATCACAGCACTGCTTCAGTAGTACAGTTATAATATCAGCATGTATCACTTGGATATATAATATTTTCCTTTAATTATAAAGGGAACCATAAAGGAATGCCTGGGATTATCGATCATAACCAACTTTCAGGATATTATAGCAGAAATTAGCAACCAGCAGAATCATGAGTTAACCCACTAGTGGGCAAAACCGGAACCTATTAAGCTGGAGAAATATTTCAGTTCAAGGAGAGGTGGTCCCAGTGTCTGGGGTGGAAAGTGGCCCCACTGTAAGAAGACAAGGCCTGTACCATGGGATATATTATACTGTATTTTAGTCCTGTCTTACAAAACGTAAAAGTACAACTTTTGATTTACATGTACACCCCACATTACTTACTTTTAGTATGTGTCATCCACTCATTGCTCATATCTGAAACATACAAATCAAACAGAGCAATGTGGCCAAGGTTGGCACCTTCAGGCTTTAATTCATTAGCTGGGTCCAAAGAGACGCCTATATCCTTCAGCTCTCTTATGGTTACCCCTGAAGGAGCTGCACAATTCTGACAGAATGAGCACAGCTCGTACCTGAACAAACATAAAAGATGTACTCCAACAAGGCAAAATTGCTTACTTTGAAAGAGCTAAACAAATAAAGAATCACTAGAACAAGCACACTGTGGCAGATGATATCAATAGACAAGGCTAGTTTCAGTCAGAAACTTTAATAGTCACTAATGTTTATTTGCAAAGAAATCAGGCATTAAATACTAAAAGTAAAAAGTGGAAAAAATACACTGTACATCCTGAATGATTCAAATAAATGTATGTAACCATAAGCTTTGCATCAGTATAACCAGGAGAGATAACCATATACTGTACTGTAATTTACAGCATCCAGTCTTCTTAATCCAACAAAGGTGTTCCTTAAAATGATGCACGACAATGCATCAGGTTTGGTCTGCTTGGATTTTCATTTCTTTCCTGGCACTGTACTTTCACCCTTTGACAGCAAGTCATTTTCAGTGTATCTTCTGGTCCCCCAAAGCCCGTATTTCACATTTTCTTGCAGGCATATACCCTACTGGTTAGCTTACCTGAGAATTCTTCTTCCTACACTTTTGGTTTGTATTTGTATATTTACCACAATTCTTTGTACAAACATATTTATTTTGTTCCCAGAATTCAACACTGCGTTCAGATACATTTCTTATCCCTGTCGATTTGTTTAGCCGATGGTTCCAAAGAAGAATAGATCTAGTGGATGCCTTTTCTGAAGGGTTCTTAAACTTGGGCCACAAAGTCTTCTAAAGATTTTACCTTCCTCAATGAGCCCTTTAAACACTTGTCTTCATTCTGCTTCTTCCTAGGCATTTGCTTTGCCCTCCCCTGGTAGCATGATGTCATTGCCTTCCTTTTGGCTAAATATTATATGCTAATACAACTTGGTTAGATTAAAGCAATTTTCTTTAGTCTTGGTCATATGGTTAATTTACTTAAAATATACATCTAATGAAATAAAATAAAACAATCAAATTAAACATTACAAGTTTTATTTAATAAACTAAAAAAAATTAAACCCCATTACAAATGTGTTTAGTTGGGGCCATTCAGAGTACATGAGTTGAAAGGAGTGTAGCACTTGACAACTATTTGGGAATCAGAAAAACTAATTTTTAAAGGACTCAGTGTGTATGAAGGTGGGGTTAAAAAATAGGCCTGACAGCCTCTGCTATATATGGATGTAGCTACAGTATGAGCCTCTCATATGTGGCTGCAAACTAGAATGGGATTACTGGGTGCTTCCTCAACATTCCAGGTCAGGACAAAAATTTTGCAGGAAAGAGAGGAATGCAGCCTATGACCCGGTGAGTGAGCTTTGGATATGAAAAGGGAGATTATGTACATGTTATAATTAATTGATGGGTGGGCTTTAAATGTTTCTTACACCATAATGTTTCAGCAGTGGGATGAATTTCAACATGCTTTAAATCAAGATCTTGTATGATCACTAAAGTTGATTCCCATCTATTTGAAGAACCACCAGCAAGAGACTTTTGTGGGTCTGTGAAAATTACGTCATATCAAATCCAAATGGAAACTTGCAACAAAGAACAATGTATTGTCTTTATTAACTTATTTAATAGCTCCTGCTTTACACATGGAAAAGAAATACATCAGGTAAGCTGATTTGTTCTTTCTATTAAATAAAATGGTATTTTTAAATATATTCTTGTTTATCATGACACCAGAGAATGGTGATGTGTTAAATGTTGGTTTGTGATGCAAATAAGAATTTCACTGTCCTCTTTACATGTGACAATCATACAACAATTACTTCTACTACTACTACTACTACTACTTGGCTGGGTTATTTAACACTGAAAACTTAAGCACCTTGTCTAGAAGTAAAAATCCAGCCTGCCAGCCATTTTCTATCAAATAATTAGAACGCAGACTCAACCTGTTCAAATACCTCCAGGAAAACCCTGAATGAAAGGCCACCCTTTGAGAAGAATGAATAGGATTATTGTAGTTCGGAGTATAATAATCACAATCCAAGATATACAGTAATAGATCAGTTAATAATTGAGCCAGTGTGGCTGAGTTGGAGAAAGAGTTGATGGTGAGCAAGTGGGTTATCCACCTGTTTTGGAAATGTATCCAAAGAGAAAATAGCAAATGACTAGGAGGTGAGAGTTGCAAGAAAGAGAAAGCAGATACAATAATCTAAGAACAATCTAAATGTTAACAGAAACTGATGGAAATGGTCATCCAAGTCAGAAACACAAACCACGGTTGAAGGCTTACAATAAAGTACAAGAAGGTTCTTACATTAATGTTCCTAATTATCCCTAACTAACACCAACACAACGTTTAAGAATCAAAACTTTAAACATTAATGCTAGAGACTATGCTGACATTTAAAATAAATGAGATGTGATGACATCTGTCATGACTGAACCTACAAACAACATGGCTGCAGCCATATGAAACAAGCACAAAATGTTTTTGCCCACAATAAACACCCATACAATATGGTATCACGCTGACGTCATAATCAGAATGCGGAAAATGAGTGCAATCAATCCAAAAATGAATGAAGCTGAATTACAGAAGACCAAAAGCCACAATCATAACAACTCCCATGGCAGACAAGTACTTGGAATCCTGTTTTCCATGACCAAAGAGAGACAGATGGAAATATGGAAATAGATTGTTTTAAAGCCTTGTTAATAAAGGTCTTATTTATGATATGTGGTGCTGTTTAACATCCTGGGTGTGGATAAAAATGAGATAGAACTATAAATGGCAATGCATGTGTCTCCTGACAAAGCCAGAAGACTTTGAGTGAATATGGACATTTAAAACAGGCCAGATGCCAGGAGTAAAATTGTCGAGTCTCCAATCAGCCTCATATATCCATTGACTTTTCTGTTTTGAAAGGTCTTCAGCCATCCACAAATGCTAGGCCATAACAATGTCTGCAAAATCAATCAATTACAACTAACTTCAAAAGAATACAGGAGGAAATGCAAGTTGTATGGCAGACCTTATTTTGAGAAAGGATCATGCTTGCATTTTTTCTAGATCATAATATCCTTTCCTGAATTGTTCACACTTCTCTCAGAGGTCCAAAGTTGCACACAAAGTGTTGTAGAAAAGGTGTGGTTGTTCCCTAAAATTCTAACACTTTCCTTCAAACATCATAAGCATTTAACACAGATGACAGAGCTTGAGAATCTGAAGACTCCGGTCTTTCAACCCGTCCTGACAAGCGATGCATTTCACTGACTCACCAGAACACTGAGTATTAGGTGTGGTCTTTGAAAACAGACACCACATTCACAGTGTGATATTGTGTGGCTCGGAGGGTCACAGCTGGCATGAGGAAGTTCATAATCAAAACCTAGTTTGTACAGATAAGCAGTCGCGCAGTTAGCTGCCTGAGAGCAGGACAAACTACTATCCTTTGACCAAGACAGATTTTTATTCTGCAGACTGAAATTCCTTTAGGAGATGAGACTTTTTGGGTTGAATTGATAGAAGCAGGCTAGTGTTATATTTAGGCACAAAATCTGTGTACTTATAACACTCAGAGGAGACGTTGTTTTTGGAGTTTTGTTTTGTGCTTGTGCTATTTTATATTCTGTGCTCTGCAGCTAGCAAGCTACATACTGCTCTGCTATTGAACATAAGTGGATGGCATATTAAAATTCATCTGTGAGGTGTCTTATGAGGTTTAGGGTCAGTGAAGATCTTGGTGTTATGGTTTCAGAGACAGCTTGGTGTAACAGATTTTGAAAACAGACAAGGGTAAAAAAAAAAGCTGAGAGTTAAAAGTGCTCAAAAAGAAAAGAAAAAATCACCACAAATTGAAGTCACCATATGCTGCAAAGAAAAGGCCTTAATACTAAAGTCTTCTTGCAAGAATCGTAGGTTTCCTTTTACACTAAGAAGAAGAAGAAAGGTGGGGAGATTTGAAAATGAGATCCAATACAGGGATATCAAGCACTTGGTGTTGCCATCTTTTATAAATAAGACAATAATGACAGAATACGTCATGTAGCAATTGTAGTAGTATTATCATGTTAATAGAGTACAGTGGCATTCTTATATGCATGTCCAACCAACATGCAACATTTCATCACTCTCCAGCACTGAGATAAAGAAGAATGCATAAGAATACTTAAATTAAGTGATGTTACCTTAAAAATCCATTTGACTGCTGGCCCTTTCACTGACAGAGAAGCAAATCTAGGAAGGCAGCCATTTCTGAGATGTTTGACTGCCACATCTGGTAGTAACAATCAAGGCACAATCATGTAGCTACAGGAATAGCAATAGTAAACAAAATGGCTGCAGCCTTGCAAAGTCACAAAATGGCCGTGACGACCCAAATTTCAGGATCACAAAATTGAATCATCTGTTATCAGTATGGCACAAAATCAGTGATAAAGGGGCCATAAATCTTAAAACTAAAAAAAGGCCTAAGCGTCTTAATTCAAAAGGCTCAAAAAAGGAAAAAGTGAATGGCAATAAACCCCGGCCCAAAGTTTAAAACTATTAATTATTTGTATAGAAAAAATAACCCAACAGAAACCATATACAAAAAAGAAAACTGTATTAAAAAAAACAAAACAACCTAAATCTAAATTACTGAACTGACAATGCAATTAGTAATGCAAAGAAACAATAAAAATGATTTAAAGACAACAACACTAACACACAGAAAGAAAAGAAATAGCTTGAAAGTTCACAAAAGGGAACAAAACAACAAATGCAAGGGATAGCCAGCTAATGCCTTGGAAAGGAGCCAAGGTAGTGAAGTGGGATATATAGGGCTCTTTGGCTCACGCTTATAGGCACAAATAATGAAAAAAGGGAAATTTACAAAATGTGTAAAAAAGAAAGCAAAAACAGAATCCTGTCATCATTATTAGAATAACAGTAAAAAAAAAAAAAAAGTACAAGTGTACAAATAGTCTAAAATTGAGAACTAGAGCAGCAATTTCCACCATTTGTGGTGTTACAGATCAGTTTTTCATATGCCTAGTGGCATTCATGAATTTAGCATGATGATCTGAGTGGGGAGTGGTCCTTCTTGGTAAATCTCCAAAGATGAATCAAGCGCAATCGTCAATGCTTTTCCTTTTTAGTGAATCGGGAGCAATTGTCAGACCAGGGCTCGGAGTGGTCATGATCCACCTGCGATACTGCTGCTATAAATCAAGTGTGATCATTGGATTGGTGAATGGGGTTTGGCTGCGATCCACCTGCAATGCTCCTGCTTTGAATCTAGGGTGATTGTCAGAGCAGTGGGGGGATTGGGGTTTTGTTTGGGGTTGGCTGCAGCCCACCTGCAATTTTGCCATGTCCCACCACAGGTTGGGAAATGCTGAATTAGAAGGTCAAAAAACAAGATTACAACATAAATTATACCAAAAAACAGAATTTCAGGCAGGAAGACCAATGAAGTACAACATTTGGGTTTTATTGTGTTTATCTGCATAGTCTGGTGCCCAGTTCTGAGCCTTTGGAATGTTATGAATCAATGTTTTTGACTCAAGGGTTAATTAGGATATTGTTTCAGCTATTTGTAATATTGTTATATTTTATTCTTTTGTTGTTGACTTAATCATGGGGCCATTTAGTTTTTCCATTTCTCACATTGCCCATTTTGTTTTTTGGCAACAATGCCATTGCTGGTGATGTGATTGAGGGCAACGCTATTTGAGATGTCATCAATCCTGTGACTATTTAAGGAGCTGTGACAGCATCACTAATATCTAAAATTCTGGATAAAACCAATTGAAATATTTTCTTGGTTTTCCTCTAAGTAATTTAGGGAAAGCCTGCACAGTTAATTTAACACTTGTTTTTTCATCTTTGAGTTTTGTTTTGTAGCTTGTGCTCAGTTTTGGCTACTCCTTTTTTTGCTGAATTGGTGCTTCATTTTCTGGTCATTTTTTCCTCTTTTTTTAAATTCCTTTAGGATGACCATCTGCCGTGTTCACTAATGGGACCACTAGATGGTGACCCAAATAATGGCAACACATGTCTGAAATAAGCTATTTCTAGCTGACTTAACAACTCACTTATTCTAATACAGGATCAAAATGTCAGAGCCTAACCTGTCAGTATCAAGTCTTACAGAGCCAGGCAAGTAATACATACATATAAAGAC
The DNA here is from genome assembly GCF_016835505.1 of Polypterus senegalus. Taxonomy (NCBI): domain Eukaryota; kingdom Metazoa; phylum Chordata; class Cladistia; order Polypteriformes; family Polypteridae; genus Polypterus; species Polypterus senegalus. The sequence goes on along the minus strand of NC_053158.1, from coordinate 133,050,289 downwards.
AACCACTAGTGAATTTGACTTAAAAGTTGATGGGAACAATTTAGTAATTCAGTGAGTACTACCCTTCTAAACAAATCCAATGTGTCGTGAAGGTAGTTCACACAATAGAGGCAATCATTTTGAACTGTAAAGAGCAGTGGTGTGCTTGTTAACTTAGTCTGACAGAGATTAAACTTCTGATTCTGACAAACTATCTACTGCCAACAAAATCTCCTCAAAAAAATCCCAATTAAACATATAAATGTGTGAGGCACATTACCTACATTATGAGAGAGCATCAGTTACGGAACTACCGCCATGTGGCACGATTCCCTCAGGATGATACATAATACCTGGCTCCAGCAGATAAATGGTTATTTCCAGGTCAGTGGGACTGGACCACTGCCTGAAGGGGTTGCCAACCAGGATCCTGAGATGTTTTGTTGTGTGGTGGGTGTGGTGACACACTGTACCAGTGCATGCTCCCCAACCTGACCTGACATTGGATTTGTTAAAAATAAACAAAATCCATTGCATGGGAAAAACCATTCTGTAAAATCGTATAATATTCTTGTATTCAAATACATCTATTGGACTAGTAGTAAAAGTAAACAATACATTGTCCGAGGTGCTGTGTCAGCTCACTGTTGCTCACAGATGTGACGATAGTGCCAGAGACAATGCAAGGTTAAAGAACTGGCAGATACATTCATGAGATTATGAATTGCAAAATATGTATTTCAAGTAAATGGTGTGTTACATGCCATCAAAAGGAGGTGAAAATGACTCCCATTAAGAAGTTTGATAAAGAAGAGCCACAGAAGATGCAAATTTCTGTGCACCTGAATTAGTAAATGTACCTAATAACACCATTCCAGCAAAACCGTGGACAAAGACACATAGCATTAACATTCTGATTGCACACCTAAATGAATAGCTAAAGTAGGTTAACATGACCGTCTAATTGGAAACACAAAAGTGTCATGCCAGAATATAGCTGCAGCGTTTTAACATGTTGTATATACAGACCACAATGCTTTTCTTAACTCTATTTGTTGTTGTTATTCCATATAGTGATGCAATAGTTAAAATGACAGGAAACTATCTTAATAGACAGAAATACTTCTCAAACTCATGGGGCCAAGTAGCTGCAGTGTTCTACATATGTGTTTATTTGTCTGCTCTGTTGCCTCACTCATTACAATATTCAAATTAATAATTAAGCTTTAGTTATCTTCTGCTACTAAGCACCTGAATTGATAACAGTAGTTTTAGCTTTTTATTTTCTCTCAGTGTAAAATCATTTGACATTATCAGTTTTGTTAAGGTTCGTTCCATGTTCTAATAAATCCCATTTTCTATCTTTAGCTTGACTCCCCCTCATATAAGTATCATCCTTAACAAACTTCTCCCTGTTAAGGACAAAGTCCATAATTCATAGTGTGAGATAGGTGTCCATCTGTAACTTCTGTAATTTACTAAAAAGAATATCAGGCTTCAAGCATTTAAAGATTCAAGTAAAGTCAGTAAACATTATTTTCACAAAAGAGTATCGTTTCTCCAAATGTGCATAACAGATATGAGGAACGGTCATGACCACCTTCTCTACTGAACAGTTCTGTCTGTATGCAAACTGCAACAAATCCAAAAGGAGCCAAACTATAAAGTAAGGCAAGCAAGAACCAGCTGCCCCAGATGTTTTTCCAAGATGTAAGTCCCATTGGATGATAAATATTGAGCTCTTCCAAAGCTTTGGTACTCTTTAAGGGAACAACTAAAAAGCTGACCCCAGATTCCGGAGAGCTCTGCACAGCATTCTTTAAGAACCTATCCCTTAGTTGATGATCAATCTAACCTTCATGTCTGTGAGACATGGGAGGAGAGTACAGTATGTGCCAGAGAAAAACTCATAGACATAGACAACTTGTGACCAGGCAAGTTTTTGAACCCAGAACTGTAGAGCAACTCTAATTACTGCTGCATTACTCCTTACTTCATACACTATAAGGCGAAAAGAGCACTGGTCTAATTTGCAATGAAACTGACATCAAATAATCCATTTGAGTAAGAAAAGACTCAAAGCCTGAGGGGCAATACTATTTTTTAGTTACTAATAATTGTGGGAGATGGCCGGCTGTTCATCCCGGTCAGTACCCCGAGGCCGCCAGATGGAGCCCTCCCTGTAGCATGGAAGTGCCCCAAAGACCAGCAGGGAATCCTGGACAATGGAGTTTCTATTCCCAACCCTGATGGATACCATGGGGCCCACCAGAGGACACTCAAGGCTCAAGGACTTGCATGTGCACTATAACCCGTAAGTACATCTTAGTCACAGAGACAGAGGAAATGACGTGCTTCCGGAATGAAGAAGGAGAGTTTTATCCGACCCGGAAGTGCTAAGAAGTCACGTGGACAGGGGTTCAGGAATACTTCTGGGTCATGGGCTATAAAAGACTATGAGAAACTCCAGACGAGTGAGCTGAGCTGGGTAAAAGGGTGGCAACGCGTCTGGGAGAGGAGAATTGTGTATTGATTATTGATTTGATTGCGTTTATGAATATAGTGGAGTGGAGAGTGCTTGGTGCACGTTATTATAATAAAAACAATAATAATTGGACTTTTACCTGGTGTTTGGCGTGGTACCTGAGGGTTCAAGGGAGCGATAGCACCTCCTACTGTTAGACAATGTTACATGTGGCAGTGATTATAATCTGGAAATTTCATTAGAAATCTGCCATTATGGGATAATGTGTGCCGGGATATCCTGAAACTATTATTGCAAGGACAAACAATTCCTAAAAAGCAACAGATATAACCAGCTGTTATAAGTGATGGCACTCCATCCCGAGATGCTGTTCTGACAGTATATATTTTTAAGACTGTGGTCCAGCGTGTGTATTTTTCAGTGTTGTCTCCAGATACAAATTTAGTGGTCAACAACCAGAAGAGAAAAGCAATACTTGTTGCAGAATATGTTCCAGTCTAAGTTCACGCCAGTCTATCTGGATCATTTTCATTTATGGTCTAACCAAATAAGGTTGGCATTGGCAAACAACCATTCATCCATTATCCAACCCGCTATTTCCTAACTACAGGGTCACGGGGGTCTGCTAGAGCCAATCCCAGCCAACACAGGGCGCAAGGCAGGAAACAAACCGCAGCCCAGGTCGCCAGCCCACCGCACACACACCAGGGACAATTCAGGATCTCCAATGCACTTAAACTGCATGTCTTTGGACTGTGGGCGGAAACTGGAGCACCCAGAGGAAACCCACGCAGACACGGGGAGAACATGCAAACTTCAAACAGGTAGGACCCGGGAAGTGAACCCGAGTCCCCTAACTGCTTGGCAGCAGCGCTACCCACTGCGCCACTGTGCTACCCGCAATAGCAAACAGAGAACAGGAAATATCAGTGGCATGGAATGTATGGAATTCTGCTTCAGTGAGCCATCAGCCTTTGGTCTGAGATGTTTGCTTGCAATGCGTGAAAAGTGTCACATTGCTCTAGATGGTGAATATGACAAGGTAGATGCTGTGACAGCCTGTCACGAGATCTGCTGCTCTTTCCTCTGAATGTGTACATTTTCTGGGAACAATCCTTACCAGTTCTTATCATTGTCTCACATTTCTACAATCAACATGCTGTTATAATACTGAACCAAAATGTAAAATTTCCTGCTCTTCATATATATGGTCTAACAGCAAAAATTAATAATAATTGCAGTAACAATAATATTAATTACACATTTGAAGAAACCAAAGACAGTTTAAATTAAAGCATCTTTTCCCAAGTGTGTGATAATGATATTACCCCATGTCGGCTTCTTTCACTATTTTTGTAGGCGTGTAATGGACATACACCATCTAGCTACTAATAATAGGAGAAAGGTTTGTCTCACTACAAACACCATTAACCTGAGTAAGCAGACACGTGACAGTGGGACCTCCAGCTCCCTTTCTTGTTCTTTGCCAGTAAGTTCACCTTCATCCAGTTTCCCAAACCTCTGTAATAAGGAGAGTACTTGTTTATGTTTAATAATCTAAACTAGCCGAAGCCCGCCATAGCATACGGCGGTGAAACAGTGAAAACAGTGAGAAAGGAATTCAGTATAACAAAGGCTTAGGAAACCACCGTCGCAGTATAACGAAAATAGCAAGGAGCGAAACCAATGCCAATGGTTGAGAGAGTACCTTCCTGTAGCAGGCTACAGAAAACATAGACATGTATAGATAGACGCCGCATTCATTGTGTTGCCCAGTCGACACGATAAGTCAGCGCATCTGCCCTATTGCGAGTGGTAAAAGTGTCATTGAAACTAATACAGGTAGACGTGGAAACCGGGTTTTCTGATGAAAAAACAATAACGTTTTAAACAGTATCGTTTATATACAACAGATTTTGGCGAATTGTTTACATGCAATTATTTATATCCATTTATACACTAAATGCCTGCGTATCCCATGGTCTTAGGGTTGGTGGGTGGGGCTCTGTGAGTTGGTGGGCGTGGCTCTCTGTCTTGTGTGCGGTGTAAAGTCAACGTGGCTCAGAGGTGCATGTGGACTTTTGCACAGATGAAAGTGACTGAGGCTGTGTTTGGTGAGTTGTTGCGTGCCTCAAGAGCGACACTGGACTCAGGAGGACAGTTACAGTTGGCGTGCATGGCTCTGTCGTGCGTACCCCATAACATGGTAGGAGGGTTAGAGTTGGTGGGCAGGGCTCTGTCTTGCTTGCGCTCACTGTCTTGCATGCCCTTGGTGAATTATATATATAGATGAATTAAAAAATGTCTTGTCACCTTGTCACAAATTGACCTTGAAGATACAAAACACCAGCTAACTCCCTGCACTTAGGAGGGTTATTTACATTAGACTTTCTGTTATCAGAAAGCCACTGTGATGGTCATCTTGATACAAAGTTCTTGCATAGTCATAATTACTTCTCCATGAAAAGGTGAAAAGACAACACAGATTCAGGCAAACAAAATGCAATATACATACAATAAAAACAGTCATTGGCAAACATACACTTTATATATGATAAGTTACACTGTGAATATGTCAGAGTACCTACCTTGTATCATTAAGACAGTGGATCTCTAGTAATGTCATTTAAATGTCCATAAAGCTTACCACTGTCTTGACGGTATGTTCTTAAAGCGCTCTACTGACGATTACAAGGTCACCCCAATCTGAACAAGTCTAATTAGCCCAGTACACTGTCCTCTTTTTTTTTTATCCAGCCGTCTGGAGTTTTTTTTGTTTTTTCTGTCCACCCTGGCCATTGGAACTTACTATTATTCTATGTTAATTAATGTTGACTTATTTTATTTTCTTACTGTGTCTTTTATTTTTCTATTCTTTATTATGTAAAGCACTTTGGGCTACTGTTTGTATGAAAATGTGCTATATAAATAAATGTTGTTGTTGTTGTAATAAAATATTGTGCATGACACTCGTTAATTTCTTGTCATCGTCATCAGCTGCTGAATTGTATGCAAACTAGACCACCATTTCAGAGTTTGTCTCATAGTTACAGAAGCACAAACCATATACTGTAAATGTGACATCAATGGAACCCAAGAATATTCCTCCAAGAAGAATGTGAGCAGAAAAGAATAGATTTGGAATTATCCAGCTCCATTTGTTCCATTTGGGAAAGGATTTTAGTCCTCTAGATGTGACATCCTTCAGGATAGTCATGACTTTCAAGTTAGTCTCTAAATCAAAACCCACTTCTGAGATTTTTTCTTGCACTCTAGTTAAGCATTTCTCTATCTCTTTTGAACAACTCATTCACAATGAGTTTATTATAGATAGATAGATAGATAGATAGATAGATAGATAGATAGATAGATAGATAGATAGATAGATAGATAGATAGAGACAGCCGTGGCTTTTCTTGAGCTTACATGTGTTTGCATGGAGGAAGAGACTTGCAGTGAACAATAAGACATCTTCTGGATGTATTGACTTCACAAGGTGACAGCAGTAATATTTCATATTTAAATCAGAAGATGGAGTCAAAGTGAGAAGGATGCCAAGGTCGATACTGGGAAGTCAAATAAATCTGTTAAACAAGCCAAAGATGTTAAACCAAATTTGAGTGAAATAAACAAAGTGAGAAGGTTCAGAAGGCTGTAACTTTTATAAGTAAGCTATGCCAAAATGAAATACAAAACTGTAGTCAAAAATAGAGGAGACCTTAGTGCCAAAATATAAAGAAAAACAACTCAAGGAATGCTAGAGTTTTTTTCCTTATTATTATATAATTATCCGCAAACTTGGACAACCAGGGCATATGTGCAACACTGAATTTGATACCTTTGACCTGATGATATCTCACACCATATTTTCTGTTGAGCTTGGTATCTGTTATGAGTTGTTTACTTTTAGACTATATCTCTTCTCTTTTAAAATAAAGTCTTTAGCCCAAAAATATATGAAAACATATGGCTTGCTATTTCTCTTGAACTTTTCCATGTGTTTTCCTTGCATTATAATGTTTCCTGAATATAATGATTAAATAATTCATTGTGTTGTAACGTTATTTCATTTTTCATTTGGGGGACTGCCAAAAGTGTCAAGTTGTCAATAATATTCTATTACTTTATGAGGGGGGAGATTCTGTTAGCCTTGACTGCAACATTTGGCACCACCAGGCCTGAAAATTATTTTGAGCTGACAGGCAGTGTTCTTAGATGATTTAGTTTATATTTTTAAAATTTGAATATGTAAAGCAATGTGACAGATTTGACTTCCTTATTATGCTTTGAAATTAAATAAGATATCCCTTTGGTATCAGGATCATAACTTTTATTGTTTTGAATTAAATGCTACATTTTGGAGACATTTTTTTAAAATCATGATATTGAGATTCATGATATTGAGTTTTACTGTATATATGGACAAGACCTAGTAAAATTTCATTTTTCTCTTTAATTAAATGCTTCAGTATATTGTGCTTTTACAATTCTTATAAATTTCTAGGTTTATTAAAGTTGAAATTTGTAACCCTTAAAACCTTTTAATTAAAAATTTAATCCACTATCTTGGAACAAATTGGATTCTACCTTTAATACCATCTTAATGACGTCACACATTGAGCACTTCTAGTCATCCAAACATGGCAGTGAATTAGCAAAAGTAGGCAAAATACCTCAAAATAGCTGCCCCCATGAAATCAAAATGTTGCTGTGGGAATATCGTGAAAAAGTATTTGTTATATGATAGCACAACCAAAGTGAACGCTAACAACAGAATTGGATTCTACTGCAGTTAACAAAAACCCCTAAACTGACATGAGCTTGGGGTTCTTCAGGACAATAAGTCCCGAAACGGACTCAAAATACCAACAGGACATAGAATGTTTATAAATAAAAATATTTATTAACATAAAAAATGCTCTGAAGACAGTGAAACTCTTAGAGCACAAAAACACAGCACTGAATGCCTGAATAGGTAAAGCCAATCCAAGGCAAACAAGTCTTAAGCCGAGTGGAACCTCGGTTAACGAACGTCTCAGAGCACATACAAATCGGATTACGACCAAAAAGTTCACCAAACACTTGCATCTGTTCACGACCACACACTCGGTATATGAACAAGCCAGTTTGCCTTTCGTTTTGTGTGCGCCGATGATTTCCGCATGTGTTCAGTCTCTCCCTGTACTGTACATTGTTCTCGGTGCATCACGCAGAGGGACTCTCCCTCAAAACTGTAACCTCCTCTCAACCCAGCTTCCTCTTGTGGTATAGCTGGTCCACAGCTCCTTTCAAAAAGACCAGTTTTAATAAATAACTAAATAAATAAAACTGGTGCAGGAGAGAGAGAGAGCGCAGGCTCGCGTGCAGCTGAGCAGGGAGCCTGGGTGTTTGCCTCAATGTTATTCAATGTTTTTACATTAGTTTTACATTAGTTTACTATTACACTATGCATTCTATGGTATAATTAACTATTTTTTGCTTAAAAATCTTTAAAGAAAATATATTTACATACAGTTCGTATGGTCTGGAATGGATTAATTGTATTTACATACAATCCTATGGGGGAAAATACTTCGGGTAACGACCAAATTGGGTTATGACCAGAATTTTGGAACAAATTATGGTCGTGAACCGAGGTTCCACTGTACACAAAATCCCAAGAATGGTCAACATCTGCAAATCAATAATCGAAAAAGAGGCAATAATCACCAGAGAACACACCAACATCAGCATAGTCAATGAACCGCAAAGGACTGAGGGTTTTCCACAGCCTCTATAGGTGACAGTGATGGGCAGCTGGCCCTATCTCTTGAGGGACCACACACAAAACACTTGGTACACAGAAAAAGACACCTAGACATAAACATTGTTGATAATTTATTTAATTTCTTTAACATAAAAAATGAACAAAAGAGATATTTAACCACAGCCTTCCACCCTGGCAGAAACACAGTATAAACAGACGACAACCCTGATTCAATGAACAAAGAAAAATGTATAAAAACTTAAAACAAGTTCAAATTATAACACCCAGTTACTAACTGGTCGCTACTGCAAATCACGTTTGACAGTGTGAGTGGGTCACCAGTATTTAAAATGGTGCTGTACTATACACATTGTCCAAGTTTCTGAATAAGCAAACTCATTTTTCTAGTGATTTGAAGGGTTATTGGATTTAGAGCTTTGCTAGATTTATTAGACAATGTCTCTAGTTAACATATTGAGCTTGACCGATAGGTTTTTACTTATTTTTTTGGTTTTGATATCATCTCATTCCAGATTTTGTTTCTTTTCTGTCTACCGCTTATTTTTATCAAAATCGCTCTCTTTTTAATTTGGCAGCACAGCAATCTTCCAAGATGAGATTGTGCAATGCAGATCATTTATTTCAGAAAGATTACATAAAGGGGAGAGTACAAAACAACATGAAAGCAGGCGATCCATCCATCCATCCATTATCCAATCCGCTATATCCTAACTAGAGGGTCATGGGGGGTCTGCTGGAGCCAATCCCAACCAACACAGGGCACAAGGCAGGAAACAAACCCCGGGCAGGGCACCACAGGGCACACACACACACACACACAGCAGGCCAGAAACATTAAATTCAATAGAATGATCAAAAACCAAAGGATAGAAATAGAAATATCAAAGTTCTTAAAAAACAGTTTAAATCCAAATAGGGAATTGCTCAAAAGGCTTTTCTTCTTGTGCCAACAAGTCTTTTTCTTTAAGAAACAAAGTGTCTTTGTATTTTATATCACCTTAACCGTGCACCCCTAACACAAACACACGCACACGAAAAAAGCACCCCAATAACATACAGGCAAACACAAATGGTTGCTAGTGATGAAATCACAGGCAAAGCAGTGAACAATAACTGGGAGATGACTTAAACCCTAACATGATGAGTTCAAACATATGGTAAGTGATAACAGCTTGTTTTGAAATAGAGGAAAAAAGAAACAAATTTCTCTTATTGTGCACACGTTTGGCAAGACCCTGGTAAATTTTAGCTGGGAGGGTCAGAATATTAGTTTTGTTGAGTCAAAACATAAGTAAAGTGTTAGCATTGATACTAATATGTCCTTTGGCACTTGCGTTGCTAAGTCATTACCCATACAACCTAGGCAATAACATTTGTCAGTTGTTTTCTTAAACAAAAGTGAGTCAGTTCAATACCAGCTGTTACTGACCCTTCCCAATTCTCTTTATCCTCATGGTAGTCTGCTGAGACACTTATTGTCTCACTCTCTGAGTCAGAATAGCTGACAACCTCATTCATCAACATGAAATGTCCAGGTGCCCATTACCAAGAATGGACTAGGGAAAGTGAGAACACAACAATAATTAATGGTGCTAAAAGTGTGTTTTAATAAAACGGTCAAGCAGTGTCCAAAAATAAGGTAAGTGTGCCGCAATCCATTCTTCAATAAATAACAGTTCATAAAAGCAATAGTTCCCATAATGAAAATGAAGAAGCTAAAATTAATAAATGGGAAAATTCAATAAATGGATAAAAACCAAAATAAGAACAACGTCAGAATTGTCTCCCTTTGTTCTCAGTTTCCAGTGTTCCACTCTTTTCTTCATATCTCCCCTGCTCACCCTAAGGTCTGCTTAGCAGGGCTGAGAGACCAGTGAACACCGTCCATAACCTGACTGTTGTCCCAACCACCCAAGTGACCACTGGGACAATCTAAGACCTGCTCCCTCTTTCTGCTATCTCCTGTCAGTCCAGCAGGAGCCCTTATCAATCTAGTTGCACATCTCAGAATGGCAGAAACTCCTCCTGGTATGCATCTACAACAACAACAACAACATTTATTTATATAGCACATTTACATACAAAAAAAATGTAGCTCAAAGTGCTTTACAAAATGGAGAATTAAAAAAATAGAAGGCACAGTAAAAAATAAAAATAAGTCAACATTAATTAACATAGAATAAGTAAGGTCCGATGGCCAGGGTAGACAGAAAAAAAAAACTCCAAAAGCTGGAGAAAAAAAATAAAATCTGTAGGGGTTCCAGACCACGAGACCGCCCAGTCTCCTCTGGGCAATCTACCTAACATAAATTAAACAGTCCTCTTTGTATTTAGGGTTCTCATGGAAGGACTTGATGATGATAGTCACGTAGACTTCTGGCTTTCAGTCCATCAATGTTGGTGCATCATGATGCTTTGAGTAGGTGGTGTTGGCACAGGCCGCCACCACAAAGAAACCGGAAAAAGAAACAGAAGAGAGAGTAGGGGTCAGTATGGATTTTGGAGCCACTGTGAATAGTTATTGTGATGAATTGAACATACAGAGTATCAGGATTAAGTTAAAGTGAAGTTAGCAGAAGGCCATGTTAAAGTAATGTGTTTTCAGCAGTTTTTTAAATTGCTCCACTGTATCAGCCTGGTGAATTCCTATTGGCAGGCTATTCCAGATTTTAGGTGCATAACAACAGAAGGCCGCCTCACCACTTCTTTTAAGTTTAGCTTTTGGAATTCAAAGGAGACACTCATTTGAGGATCTAAGGTTACGATTTGGAATATAAGGTGTCAGACATTCCGATATATAAGATGGGATGAGATTATTTAAGGCTTTATAAACTATAAGCAGTATTTTAAAGTCAATCCTGAATGACACAGGCAACCAGTGTAGTGACATCAAAACTGGAGAAATGTGTTCGGATTTTCTTTTCCTAGTTAGGATTCTAGCAGCTGCATTCTGCACTCGTTGCAAGTGATTGATGTCTTTTTTGGGTAGTCCTGAGAGGAGTGCGTTACAGTAATCTAGTCGACTGAAAACAAATGCGTGAACTAATTTCTCAGCATCTTTCAGTGATATAAGAGGTCTAACTTTTGCTATGTTTCTTAAGTGAAAAAATGCTGTCCTAGTGGTCTGATGAATATTTGATTTAAAATTCAGATTACAGTCAACAGTTACCCCTAAGTTTTTTACTTCCGTCTTAACTTTTAATCCTAATGCATCAAGTTTATTTCTGATAACCTCATTGAATCCATTATTGCCAATTACTAAAATTTCAGTTTTCTCTTTATTTAGTTTGAGAAAATTACTATTCATCCATTCAGAAATACCAGTAAGACATTGTGTTAGTGTATCGAAAGAGTCGGAGTCATCAGGTGCTATAGATAAGTACAGCTGTGTGTCATCAGCATAGCTGTGGTAACTCACGTTGTAACCTGAGATAATCTGACCTAACGGAAGCATGTAGATTGAGAAGAGCAGCGGACCCAGGATAGAGCCTTGTGGAACACCATATCGGATATCATGTGTCTTTGAGATGTGATTACCACAACTCACAAAGAATTTTCTCCCTGCCAGGTAGGATTCAAACCAATTTAAGACACTGCCAGAGAGGCCCACCCATTGACTAAGGCGATTTCTAAGAATATTGGGATCAATGGTGTCAAATGCGGCACTCAGATCTAGGAGGATGAGAACAGATAAATGGCCTCTGTCTGCATTAAACCGCAAATCATTTACTACTTTAACGAGTGCAGTTTCTGTGCTGTGATTTGTTCTAAAACCTGACTGAAATTTATCAAGAATGGCATATTTATTGAGGTGGTCATTTAACTGCATAATGGCTGCCTTCTCTAGAATTTTACTTAAGAAGGCAGGTTAGAGATGGGTCTAAAATTTTCAAAAGCAGAGGGGTCAAGATTATTTTTCTTGAGCAGGGGTTTAACTACAGCAGTCTTAAGACAGTCTGGAAAGACCCCCATATCTAATGACGAATTAACTATGTCAAGAATATTGTCAATTAGCACGCCTGATACTTCTTTGAAAAACCTTGTTGGTATTGGATCAAGGACGCAGGTGGAGGGTTTCAGTTGAGAGATTATACTATGTAATTCAGGTAAATCTATCCTGTTGAAAGCATTTAATTTGTTTATAACGGAGTACTGGGGCTTAGGAGGTTCTGCAGTGTTGGGGAAATATACTATGTTATTTCTAATATCATTAACTTTTTGATTGAAAAAGTCCTCCATGGGCCATCCTGACCGCTCTGCCTCTCTCTCTCTTAGACTGGCCCATCTGTCCTTTTCTGCTTTTCTCATTTCTCTCTCTTTCTCAATATTCATCCCTTGATTTTCTTTCTTGTTATAATTGTTTCCATTCACTCCTTTTCCATCCTCCTCAGACTTTTTTAAAACCCTGAGGGTGTAGGTGCTTCCCTAACAAACCAAAGAGCACTAATGCGCTGACTACACTCATGCATGTGAACAAGCAATCAACCAATTGCGCCAATAAGCACTTTGCGGTCCAACAGCTTTTCTCCTACACGCCTGCACCTGTTAAGTCTGAGCCACGCTATTCTTTTTAAGAATTTTGCACAGAAGTGGGAAGCCATGTTTTACCAACATTCTGGGATTCTATGAGGAAGCAACAAAAGAATATGATCAAAGATGACCATATGATATTATTTATATTGACTTTCAGAAAACATTTGATAAGGTGCCACGTGAGAGGGTGGGAATCAAAGTAAAAGAAGTGGGAGCTGAGGGTTGTAAGAGTGGATGATGTATAAGATTGGACACAGGAGGCACGTGTAAAATAAACAAAATCTATTTTATTTTCTTCCCCTGTGGGCACACGTCTTCCCCATGTCCCACAAGCAATACACAGTCCCAATTTAAGCACACCAGTACAGCAAGCACTCTTCTTCTCCTTGGCACCACCACTCCTCCCAAGCAACCTTGTCCTCCTCCACCCAACTCTGGCCGCTGAGTGGTGGTCGCTGGCTCCTTTTATAGTGCTCCAGGTGCTTGATCACTGAGTTCCAGCTGCACTTCCAGGTGTGATGCATATGCTGCCCACATGGGCTCAGGTGTCCCAAACACAGCACCCCCTGGCAGGGCTGCAACCAACTCCAGTTCCCAGGGACCCATGTGGGAAACCAAGTCACTGCTCCGCCATCTAGCGTCCAGGGGGTGGTATTGCAGTGTCCAGGGCTGCTCCCCCTGAATATAGTGTGCAGGGGTGTCCTGGCTGGGCATGGACGCCAGCCACGTGCCACAGGGTGTAGTTTGTAGATGGGTGCAAACCTGGTTTAGACAAAAGAAGCAGAGAATTATGGTATGAGGAACCCTATCAGAACTGTGGTGTTCCACAAGGGTCATTAGTAGTGCCACTGCTATGTTCAATGTATATAAATGATTTGGATAGGAATATAAGTAACAAGCTGGTTAAGTTTGCAGATGATACCAAGATAGGTAGTTTGGCACACACAGTAGGGACAATTTAGAATCGCCAATGGGAAGTGAACCCGAGTCTCCTAACTAACTGTGAGGCAGCAACGCTAATTAATTTTATTTGTCTATCGTTGTGGAAATATTATTTATAACAACAGCACCTTATCGCTTCCTCATGTTTGGCAGTAGTGTTATATGTAATGTCATCTTGTTGCCATCATTTTGAATTAGATTCCTTTACTTTTTTCCACAATTTTTTCTAGTGTAGAAAAAGCTACTGTATAAAGTTTAAAGTATTACTTTTTACTTGTTACTGGATTCTGTTTCCACTGTGACAGTAAATTTCTTTAATCTTTTGTGGTTATCAGCTTCAGATTTCTTTGATTTCTCTCCCATACATCATCCCCGTTCCCAGTTTATTGCCCCTCTGACTGAATGACACGTGGTATACTGTATACTGTATATAATGCTGTGTCCATTTTTTCTATGAACCAGGACACAGAATATTTATTCCTCCAAATGTATAGCAGAGATTTTTCAAACTCTCTTCTTCATATTTGTAGTGTCCTAATGAACTTGGTCTTCTTGTTACATTGTCTTCTGTGTGTCATCCATCATTATTTCACTCCCTTACTGACATACTCAAACTGTAATAGCAAGAGCAAGCAAATTGTTTTTTTTCATTGACATGAGTGGCGGTTTTGCACTGGAATACACAAAATATAACAATGTGCTCCTTGCAATTGTCTGTTTCATATACAGTAGAACACATAAAGGCAATCACAAGTAACATTCTCATTCCCTGGTGTTAATTAATATCAAAACACTCTCCAATCCACTGATATATAAATTTTAGAAGATGTTGTCCCCAACATTCAAACAGAGTCCATGTATATAAAGTTTTATTGGCATCAAAATAGTGGGACACACATATGATGTTGGATGTCCCATAAAATGGAAAAACACTTTTTGGTCCACAACCATGATACCTCCATTCATCCATTGTCCAACCCGCTATATCCTAACTACAGGGTAACGGAGGTCTACCAATCCCAGCCAACACAGGGCGCAAGGCAGGAAACAAACCCCAGGCAGGACTCCAGCCCACCGCAGACCATGATACCTTTGGCTATAAAATTTTGACCAACTTTGTATTTGCAGCTCACGAACAGCATTATGTTTGTGACACTATCTTGTGGACTGTAAGGGTGCTTACTAACTGACCCCTTACTCAAATAAAGACTCAGTTAGTCAAAAGTGTAAAAAACACCAAAAGAAATTTATTATGGCAAGGTTAACACACCAGTGGACATAAAAGTCTTACTCAAGGGTACAAATAACAGTGATCCAATGTCCGACAGGGCCTACTGACTGTATGCATTTCTTTCTGTTACGTGTGGTGATTTGTCCATTTACCCAGAACACTCGTCCATTGCTTGTCCTTCTTCACACTCTGGCATTTCTTCCTCCTGCCAGATGACCCCTTCTTGTTATGTCTGCTAAAGAAAAGGGCAGATTTTTACAGTAATGGATATAACCAGGAGAAGAAATGTCAAAAAATAAAGGCTAAAACGTGATGGTCGAGAATCTTTCTTATCTCAAGTTGAAGCCTGAAAAAGGACCTAAAGCACAGTAGGATAAAGTGCATATTGGCCATTCAGCTAGGCTTTAGTGTACATCAGGCCTGTTCAGAAAGCAGGTTTAACAATGATGCAGGCATCCAGCTGCACAAAACCCCCATTTGCATTCCAGACTAAGTGACTGAACTCCAGCTGTACCAGAATCTGCTTGGACATCATCTGATAAAAAAGGAATAAATCAGAGTTGCACTGACATCTCCCCAGAGGCCCCTCTATAGTGGTCTTGAGCCAGAAGGCGCAAAATGGACTCAAGTAAGGACAAAGACATATGATTGAAGGGATGACAATTAAGATGGACAGAAGAACCCACCTATTAAAAGACACTGATTTTGTAACTGGAAGTGACTTTAATCCAATCAGGAGAAGTTTTAGCCTTCCTTTAAAACCACATGCATCCTATTTCTCAAAATGAGAAGAAGAAATAGAGACAAGAGAATGGCACGTAGAGGAAGGTTCAGGGATTCTCTTTGGGAAGGGGAACTTTCCAAAATTACTTTCAGAACCTTCTCTCAAACTAAAAACTATAAGCCACTATACTCTGGAAAGCCAAATTCAATAAGTTCTGATTTTTGTGGACCAGAAGCTGATACTCAGTGTGTCAAGCCAAAGCTGTGTGCCAATAGACTGACAAAGCTGAAAAGCCAAGACTTCAAGAAGGGAATTTCAGCATCTAAACTCTTGGACAACATGAGACATACCTTATCCCTGTGAAGTTGCAAAAGACAGCAGAAGTCAAGCTGAAGAAGCAGCAGCACAGCTCTGACAAGGATCATGCAGCAAAGAGAAAGTGTGCACTCCAATGCATGAAGAATCTTTCACTTGTACCAGGAACAACAACAAAACAACATCTCCGCACAGCATCACACATCATCCATAAAGACCTGGGGCCTCATATAAAAATGGTACATACGCACAAAAATGTTGTGTAAGCCCGTTACCACGCTCAAATCACGATGTATAATTCCACACACATTTTCACGGTAGCTCAAACCCTGGTGTGCACAAGTTCTTCGCTCGGTTTTGCAAACTGCCGTCTCCCAGCATCAGAGCAGTCCTTTTGTTCCAGTGAGGTTTCCCTTTGTTTTTTAGATCCACATCTCTGACGTGGCTTTATAAATACACTGAAATTAACTGCATATTATTTATTAGTTTAATGCATGTGATTGTTATTAACCTGTAACAATATAATGGTCCACAGAATGGTCAAACTATTCTAAATACAATAGCTGTTTTAGTGTTGTTACTCTCACTGCACCTTCTTCTTTCAGTTGCTCCCTTTAGGGGTTGCCACAGTGGATCATCTTTTTCCATATTACTCTCACTGCACCACTCGGAGTATTTATATCACGGTATCTGAGTGGGGAATCACAGCAGCAGCTGATCAGAAAGAGAATTATTGGTATACAACATCAAGCACACGCTGCCTCAGCCATGCTGTCTATTGAACTGTTTTCATGCAGCAAATGCTTCAGGGCCTTTCCTTGCGGTTCAGAAACAGTTTCATCCCAAGAACTATAAATGCACTCAATCAGTCCATCAAGTGCTCCTTGTAGAACTGTTTGTACTTATACAGTAAGTACAATTACCTCACAATACAGTTATAATATTGCACAACCTGAGGCACTTTATAAACCGCGTATTTACATATGATGACGATATCATTTTTAAGATGAAATGCAGCAAAATATGTTTATTACATTATACAGATACATTGTTAACATCATTTAAATAATCTATATTGTTAATAAATGAACATGTGAGGATACGATGTTGCAGCGCTAGCAAGGAGCTGGTTGGTGCTCTGTTCACAGATTGTTCCTGCCTCGCACTGTATTCTTGCTGGGGCTGGTGCGACACTGGAAGGATAGACTAATTAAACATGTACTACGAAGATATTTCAATGTTCCTTAAAGTTTTGAAGAATTGAAGTTCTAAGCTTACAGATGGCTTAACGTCTGTTACTGAGCTGATTGTGTGGCAATTGGGTACTTGGAGAAAGAAAAGGAAGGTTAGGAATTGGGGTTAGTACGTTTGAAAGAGACAGTACTGCTGCAATAAATGATTGCATCTTAGGTAGGAGGTAAGAACAATCTCTGGACAGGGCGCCAGTTCGTCACTATCACTGTGCCGCTGTGTTCCCATGTTTAATACATGCTTTAATTGATATGATATGAATACTGAAATGATATCAAGTATACATCTCAGTATTTTAATTATTCAGAGAGCTGTAATATCATGAATGTAATGGATTGTGTATCTAGTCAGAGGAAGAGAAAGCCTGTTTAAGAAGCACATAGTGATTCACACACATAGAGCACATAGAAAAACACATACAAAACAAAGCATTTAACATGCTACTTTAGTTACAATGGTATTTGAGAAGCTAGTAAATTAAATGATTTTAAGACGAAGTTTATGATGTTCTACTTTAATGACAAAATAAATTATGTGATTAAAGTGGAAATTTCAAGATTAAAGTTGACATTTCGAGCTTTTTCCCTACTGTGTCCCTATTTTTTTTCTTTTCTCTGTATGCTAATAAGCTTTCATATGACACTCAGACGGTGGGCTACAACTTGCCTTTTCACGGTGACTTTGATATCTGATAACTTTGTTTTTATTTTGGACACTTTGTGACTTTGTCAACTTGAGCTTTCAAGTTTCTCCAACACTCTATGTCAGTTGATCAACTTCCTTTTGTTGTTTATACCACTGTTTAAACCAACAAATAATATGTTTTTCCTTGCCTCCACTTCGTATTCACTGAAATTCTTGTATTTCCCCCCATGCTTTTGCCATTGTCTTTACACAGAACGCTGAGCTTAAGGGCTATTTATATTGATTTGCATATTTAAAAAGGTGTAATTCTGGGAGGAATTGGGGTGGGGAAGCAGGCGCGTGCATGTGTGTTACTTTTCATGCTGACTGGGATTTATGTAGTGAAAGAGCGTGGAAGCTGGCATACGCACAGATTTATGCATCTGGATTTTTTTGTGTGTATGAACGTTTCCTCTTTTGTCCTTACACCATGATTTAGTGTGAATACTACGCACGGCGTTATGCATGAGGCCCCTGGTATTGAAAATCTGTTTATCTGTGCCAAGATAAAGCAGAACTATAAATATCAGCAAACAGCCAGCCTCTTCTGTGTTATATGCTTGTTTGTCTTGTCTGCCTGTGTTAAGTTAGACATATGTAAAGTATTATATCGGCTGCTTTAGGGACCTACACTCAGGTGAAAAGTAAGTACACTGCATGGATATTACTGACTTTTTTTATTATATTTGAAAAGGAAAACAGTACATTGGAACATTAGAATATTTGAACAATCTAGACGTGAACAGGGCATTCAGTCCAATAGCTTGTCAGTCGTATCCACTTAATTCTTCTAAAATAATATCAAGTCTAGTCTTGAAAGTCACTAAAGTCCTACTGTATACCACACAACTTGGTAGCTTATTCCAAGTGCCTGTTGTTTTCTGCGTAAAGAAAAACTTCTTAATATTTGTATGAAATTTACCCTTAATAAGTTTCCAAGTGTGTCCCTGTGTTCTTGGTGAACTTATTTTAACATAATTTTAAACACTTCAGTTATATCTCCTCTTAATTTTCTTTTGCTTAAATTGACAAGGCTCAGTTTTTTTAATTGTTCTTTATAATTCATCCCTTGTAGCCCTGAAATCAGCCCAGTCAAATTTCTCTGGACTTTTTCTAGTGCTGCTATGTCCTTTTAGTAGTCTGGAGACCAAAACTGTAAACAGTACTCCAAATGGGGCCTCACTAGTGTATTATAAAGCTCAAGCATAACCTGCTTGGGCTTGTACTACTCACATTGTGCTATATAACCTAACATCCTGTTAGCCTTCTTAATGGCTTCTGAACACTGGCAGTTGATAGCCTCTTTTTCAATTCTTTATCAACCCACTACAGAGTTTGTTTTTTTTGTTTCCTACTAATTCCAAATTTAGGTATGTATTTGTCCTGCATTACATGTAAAATATTTTTAAACCTGTTCCACTGCTCCTTAACTATCTACACACTTAAAAGCTTACTCCAGTCCATCTTCCTTAGACTTTGCCACACTTACTCAAAAGTTACCCTACCAATGTTAAACATAACAGTTTTAGTCTTTGTATCCGCGCTCTTCCAAAACACTGAGAACTGTATTATATTATGGTCACTTGACCCTGGTGGTTCAATCAGCGCTAAACCTCAAAGTACTAAACATAGACAGGCTTCCCCACACATTGGTTTCCATAACATACTGTGTTAAAAGCAATCAATGATTTCTTCTAAAAGCTCTTGCTCTTGAGCTCCACTATTTGGAATGTTATCCAATTTAATATTTGGGTGGTTAATGTCCCCCGTGAGTATAACATCCCCTAGTAAACTTGCCTTTTTAATATTACTAAAAAGATGTGCATTGAAATTACTGTTTACATTATAACTGTTACATTATAACATTACACTATAACTGTTTACATTATAACTGTTACATTATAACTGTTGTCACACATGTGCGATTAGGAGGCAGTCAGAGTGAAATATCGCGAGATAGAGGGTCATCACGTGGTACTTACCTGAACTTCTTTTCATTAACAGAAAGCCTGAAGAAAAATAATTCCTGCAACTTTCGGTTTCCAAAATGGCTGCGATGACGTCACTTCTGGCCAACCTTGATGATGTCACTTCAGGCTCCCGCAAATCACCTCACTTCCGGTGCATCATGATGATGTTGGTTCCGGTTCCTGCTGCAACGTCGCTTCCTGCCAACCATTTCCTGTCCTATGATCCATTCTGTTATAAAGCGGCCATTTTTTCTGAGTAAAATGTTCATTTTACTTATCAAGACTTTGAATTTTTTTTTATTATTGTCTGCACAACAATATACGGGGATGGTCCCTAAAACTTTGTTTTCGTTCATATGAAATAATCACCACACTGTTTACATTATACTGTTTACACTATAACACATTCCTAAAATAAGACCTCTTTCCCTAATGCTTTCTAGATGAATTCAGATGTCCTCACTAAGATGGGTCTCATCGTCGAAGTGAAGAGGACTTGTATTTAAATTCTGTTTGACATAAAGAGCAACCTCATGTCCTTTTGTGTTCTGTCTATCCTTCCTAAAATGTGTATCCCTCCATGTTATACTGTTCTTTTTTATTTAGTGAGCTTTCTGTTATTGCTATAATATCATAATTATGCTCTGCTACATACAACTCCAACTCACTTGTTTTATTTATGACACTTTTAGTATTAAGGAAAGATTTTTTAATGTGTTACTCATTTAACTTTTGCATTTAAATGTTGGGTTATACTTTATATTACTATGCATTTTTATTTTTACATTATTGCTTGTTCCTTTATGTTCCTTACAGTTGTAAACCCAGCCTGTCCTAAACTCCCTGATCCTCCCCGATACCCTAGTTTAAAAAATCCTCAACTTTCCTTTTTATATGCTACCTCAATACATTGGTGCCCACCTGGTTCAAATGTAATAGGGTATGTAACAGGGTATGCAGCTTTCCACATAAAAGAATCTGAGAAATGACAACACTTTTGATCAAGTAGGGAAATGCAGCCAAACCATCTAAACTCGCATGCATAATAATTGATATCACCAAGCTGTTTTTATAATCTGTGTTGATGTGATAAATATATTTAACCTCAAAAGAGATGAATATGATATCTAGACTGTGCTTTAGCTCTCTTTTAAGAGCACCAGTGCTGCATATTTGCACTTTTTTGTTTGTTTCTTGTTAGTTTAAACTATCCGTTATCACTTCTCATGGAATTGGGTGAGAGGTCAGGAATATATGAGCCACGCTTCAGGTCCGTTATGCCCTTTGTAGTGGAAGCCATTAATCAACTGGGGCCTCATGTACAGTATAACGCCGTGCGTAGAATTCGCATTATAACATGGCATAAGCACAAAAGCCGAAATGTGCTTATGCACAGAAAAATCCAGATGCAGGAATCTGTGTGTACTCCAACTTCCACGTTCTTCCGCTACATAAATCCCGATCAGAGTGAAAAGTAACACTCGTGCACACGCTTTATGTAACGCCCCAACTCCTCCCAGAATTACGCCTCTTTGAATATGCAAATGATTATAAATCGCCCTTAAACTCAGCCTTCTGTGAAAAGACAATGGGAAAAGCATGGGGGAAAATACAGTATAAGAATTTCAGCGAATATCAAGTGGAGGCAAAGGAAAAACATACTATTTGTTAAAATAAACCGTGGTATAATCAACAAAAGGTGTTGATCAAGTAACATAGTGTGTTGAAGAAACTTGAAAGCTCACGTTCACAAAATCGCACAGTGCCGTAAATAAAAAAGTCACATATCAAACATACCGTGAAAAGGCGAGTTGTAGCCCACTGTCTGAATGTCATATGAAAGCTTATTAGGGTACAGAGAAAAAAAGACACACAGTGGGGAAAGAGCACGAAATGTCAACTTCAATCTCAACATTTCCACTTTAATCACGTAGTTTATTTTGTCATTAAAGTAGAACATCATAAACTTCATCTTAAAATCATTTAATTAACCAGTTTCTCAAATCACATCGTAATTAAAGTATAGCACGTTAATGCTTTGTTTTTTATGTGATTTTCTATGTGCTCTATGTGTGTGAATCACTACTTGCTTCTTAAATCGGGTCTCTTTCTCCAACTGGACACAGAATCCATTACATTCGTGATATTACAGCTCTCTGAATGACTAAAATACTGAGATGTATACGTGATATCATTTTCATGATGATAGGAGTTAAAGCATGTTATTAAACATGGGTTTCACGGCGCAGTGATTCGATGAAATAATTTATTGCAGCAGTACTCAGGGGCGGCTCTAGGCTTGTGGTGGCCCTGGGCAGTGGAAGAATTGGTGGCTCCTTCACCCGCCAATGTCAGTAAGGTAGCTTATGCACGGTGGATGGCCATGTCCGTTGCAGACACTGCATAGCCGCCTCGTGCTCATGACACAAGCATTTAACTTGTCGCTGGGTTTTTAGCTGTGTTGTTATTTTCTGTTTTATATTCAATATATATTGGCATAGCCGCCACTGCAGTCCTTTTCTTTCCCCAAATACCCAATCACCACACAATCAGCTCTGTAATAGAAGTTAAGCCATCTATAAGCTTAGAGCGCCGATTCTTCAAAACGTTTAAGAAACATTGAAATATCTTCGTAGTACATGTTTAATTATTCTATCCTTCACGACAGTCCCAGTGAAGAATATAGATTATTTAAATGAAGTTAAAGTTGTATCTGTATAATATAATAAACATATTTTGCTGCATTTCACCTTAACAATGATATCGTCATCATATGTAAATACGCGCTTTATAAAGTGGCGCAGGTTGTGCAATATTATTACTGTAGTGTACGTTTACAGTGGGGTGATTGTACTTATAAGTACAAACAGTTCTACAAAGAGCAATTGATTAAGCATTTAAAGTTCTTGGGATGAAACTGTTTCTGAACCGCGAGGTCCGTACAGGAAAGGCTTTGAAATGTTTGCTGTGGCTGAGGCAGTGTGGGTTTGATGCTGTATACCGATAATTCTCTTTCCGATCAGCTGCTGCTGTGATTCACACTCAGATACAGTTATATAAATACTCCAAGTGCTGCAGTGAGAGTAATATGGAAAAAGATCATCCACTGTGGCAACTCTAACGGGGGAGCAGCTGAAAGATGAAGAAGATGGTGCAGTTAGAGTAACAACGCTAAAGCAGTTATGGTATCTGGAATATTATGGCTATTCCCTGGACCATTATATTGTTACAAGTTAATTACAATCAGATGCATTACATTAATAAACAATATGCGGTTAGTTTCAGTGCATTTATAAAGCCGCATCAGGAAAATAAAGAGTAACCACACAGGAACAGTAGCATTGCTTTGACGCTGGGTGCTGCCAGTCTGCAAAACCGAGCGGAGAACTTGCGTACGACAAGGTATGAGGTACCGTGGAAAAGTGTGTGTAGGTTTTATACATCGTGATTTGAACGCGGAAAAGTTCTTACGCAACATTTCTGTGCGTACACACTGTTTATACATGAGGCCCCTGGAGAGGCACTACATCCAGTTTTCATATGGTGTGGGTATAAATACATAAAAAAACAACATATTTTTCCCAACATTAAAGGCAGTTTGCAGCAGTTTCTGCTTTTCTAATCAGAGCATTTTACTGCACTCAACATTGCAATAAGGGCATCTAGTAAGAAAAAAGGTGCTTTTGTTAAACATAAATAGTGACATTCGATTAACATACAAGTCATCTATGACTCCAAGATGAAACTGACAAACGTTGTGGCACAGTGGCCGTGCCTAACCCATATTTTATTTATTTTGAGGAAAAATAGTTTTGGGGTTGTTGGAGACTTCTTTTAGTATCAAATGGTCAGTTATTGGGCTGAATTTGAATGACCAGCCAGTCACAAATTAGCAGTCATTTGATATCCACGCCACTTGTAGATGATTTTCCCTACAGTGGAATGACTGACTTGAATTAATTTGGTGATTTTTTCAGTTCTCTTGTCAGACTCGTAAGCATCCACAGCCTTCTTTTTGAAGGCTTTGGGTGCTTTTTTTAATCTTTACATGATGACACCACACATATCAAAAGCCAAGAGAACACCAGAATGTAGAAATGTATAGTTTAAATAAGACAGGTTCCTCCTGCATACTCCCTAAGGAGCTTTTAATTATTGGCACCTAGTCTGGAACACCTGCTACTAATTTTATGGATCAGAAGTAGTTATAAGTTATAGGGGTGTACTTACTTTTTCAACATGATAAATCTGTATTTTTGTTAATGCAGATTATGAGAATACTTGCGACCTGTCAATTTTATGTGACATTTCTTTATGTATATCACCTTTATCTGTAGGTAATGTTTACATTAAAATCCAATGTTTGCGTGTTCAAATATATTGAAAAAAAGTCAACAGATTCCATGGGGTGTACTAATTTTATCACTGTAGTTTGGATTCCTGGCTCATTAACTTTTTTGCATTTGTCTGGTTCCTTTGCACAATCCAAACAGTATTTGTTAGGTTAATTGGCAACTCAGAATTAGTCAGATATGTGTGAGTGAGCCTTGTATTCTGCCAGAATACCTTTATAATACTCCATAATTCTTCAGAATCCTGTAATGGAATAAGCAAGGTCAGAAAGGAGTAGATAGGAGAACAAAATCCTTCAAATAAATGTATAATTAAGTTTGAACAGTATTCCTACAGGCACTTTTGTTGTGAGGCAAACCTTTACAACTCCTAGCTTGTTGTAGCTGGCTTCTCGCTCTTTTTTCTGTGTCACTCAAGCCCCATGGTAATAATGGCCAAGGGAGTTCCCAAGGCCTCAGGGTAAAAAGCTGGTTTAACTTGCACTTTAGAGTATATGTGAATAATCCTCTGTGCCACAAAGACGTGCTTTCATGAATAATGCCTAAAGATTATATACTGTGTAGGGAAAAAAGTATGAAGCGACAGCTTCTGCTTTACTGCAGACTAGTTGGTATTTTTTGCAATACTGTTTTTTCTGGTATTCTTTAATAAAGCCTAATAAGTTGTTGTTTCATTGACACCCACTTTTAAATGTACTTCAGGACTCTGTATCTGTTTGTGCTTTTTTCCCCTACACCCTACTTGGGCTGGGAATTCAGCCACAGCAAGACCTGGGCAAGGGCAGTTAAGTATTTTGTTGTGATACTTTAGTGGTCAGCAGCCAAGTTAATACTTGTCTGTTTTCTGTTAACATTTTGGTTCATTTAGGGTTGGAGTGGTGTATATTTAGCTTCATGTCAACATGGCTGGATTGCCAGTTAAATTAATACAACTTCTAAACAGTGTGGAAGCTGGCCTGGACACAGACAGGCAGACACGTTGGTTTCACCACATACATGTTTATTATTCATTCTATGTACAGTTCAGTGCACCACAAGTCCCCCTAAGTCCTGGCCTCTTCACAATTCTGTACTTTCTCTTCAGGCCGCCTCCTTGCCTCCTCCAGCAAGCTCAGTCCACTCCACTCCTGACTCTTGCCATTGTCTGAAGGTAGGCAGCCACTTTTATACACACCTGGATGTGCTCCAGGTGCTTCCCAGCAATCTCCCTCCGACACGCCCCAGTGTGGTGGAAGTGCCGGCTGCGTACCCGGAAGCACTCCGGGTGTCCTCAGTCTTCTTCCCCCCGGCCCTTCCGGGTGTGGCGGAAGTGCCAAGGTCCAGGGCACCCCCTTGCGGTGACCACGGGCCCCTACAGGTTTGAGCTTCTAAGCTCTGTACCCGTGGCCCCCAAAGGAACCAGGGCGGTCACCCCCACATGGTCTGGGGAAGGTGTAAGCCCTCCTTTGGTCTTCCTAGGCGTCCCAGCCGGGTCGCTACCCCAGCCATCTCTGACAGTGCCCCACTGCCAGTGAAGCATCAGGCAGAGCGGCATGTCACGCAAGGGCAGCTCACCCCCAAAGTGGGTCCTACTCCTGAGACGCCGGGGTCCAATCTGGCACCATGGGGCCTACTCCTTCAGCACCCCCTCCAAGGTTTTTGTGTCCTTTTGATTGGAGCCACTCACCTCCCCACAGCCTCCACCAGCACTAGCAGCACCCCCTTGCCAGCGAAGAGTCTTCGGGCCTAACAGCCCATCGCGGAAGGGCAGGTCCCCAATGAAGCGGGTCCTACTGCTTGTCCAGGGTCCGGTCCTGTAACACACAGAAAACAAGGGGCAGAGCCACTGCCTGGACACCCTCTTCCGGTGTCCCTTCATGCCGCGCACTAGCAGCGCTCCCCCCTCAGACCGGCACCCTGCGACTTGCCTGTTCGGCACCCCCTCTGCCTGTTCCGTGTCCCTCCTGCCGACACAATGGACGGGACCATCTGCTCTCCATTCCTCTCCACTGGCTTTGTCGGTTCCCTCTGCCCCCGCAGAGGACGGCCAGCAACCGGACATGAGCTGCCTGCCTCACGTCCTCCCATATCGGAGGAACCGGCATTCTTCCCTCGATTCCTCCTTTTCCTCTTGGATGCTGTGACGGTCTGGGTCTACGCATGGCAAACGCTCAGATCCAATCCCGTCTGCGTCCATACAGAGCGATGGGAAACTGCAGCGGGCTCGGAGCATAGGGCGCTAGGACCCAGTGCACTCATCAACTCTTGTCCTGCCAGCCCCTTCGATCTTGTTCTCCTCACCTTGCGCGCAGCACTCACCGCTGCATCCATTGTCGGAGGTCTGCCTACTTGTTTCCGTACACATGATTCACGGGTCTTTTCTGTGGGACCTCCCTTATGCTTTACATGGTCGGCTGTACTCACAGTCCCCGCCGTACCTCTCCGGGCCAAAGGCTCCAGCGTCACACCGTTCTGCTGATATATGCAGAGTCTGCACCGATGTGACCACCGTCCCCCTCAGCTTCTGCAACTCTGCACGGAGGGCACGCAGCACCTGCGAAACTGCTGCTCTGCGAGCTGAAGGCAGGCCTTCACCTGACACAGAGCAGCCGGCAAAGACAGGAAGTTAGCCTACGGTGAGCTCACCTGTCTGTCAGCAACACACGCTGGCGACTTCCTGTGGCCCTCTTCTTTCGGCCCATTCGGGTCTCTCCCCGGCACATGATGGACATTCTTTCGTCCCGCCTCTCTCCAGTCATCGGCGGGCACGCAAGACACACCGTCCAATTGCGTGTCTGTCAAGGGGTGGGACTTCCGGTCCGCAGCCATCTTGGCTCTCCTTCCCCTGGTGCAGTGACGAGCCAGCTGTCTGAGTCACAGTGTCTCCCTCTCTGCAGCTCCAGCTGCTGCTGCCGTGTCAGTAAAGCCCTTCAGATCAGCGTTGGTCTGCCACCGTCGCAGACCCAGACTGCCCCTGCCTGCAAAACACAAAACGTGCCCGGCCCCCCAGGACCGGCCGGTGGCAAGCAGGGAACTTACCTTCCGAGTCCTGTCTCTCCCGTCCCGGGCACCTTCAGTGGCAGCATGCTCATAGGAGACCATTGCACTCTGGTAAGGTCTGTCGATGTTGTTCCGCACCAGGAGAGCGTGTTCTGACCATGGTCCGGTAGCTGTCTGTCGGGAGACACTCTTTTCCAGGGCTGTGGGCACGCCGCACCTGCGACACGCGTATGAGCGCAACGGCTGCGCCGGCCGTCAACAAAATTATTTAATTCAGAGACTCCCCATCTTGAACCAGGTGGATAGTCCCATCTGGGATGCAACTGAGGAAGCTGTCCTAGACACAGACAGGCAGACACATTGGTGTCACCACACATACGTTTATTATACATTCTTTGTACAGTTCAGTGCACTTCAAGTCCCCCAAAGTCCTGGCCTCTTCACAATGCCTTACTTTCTCTTCAGGCCGCCTCCTTGTCTCCTCCAGTAAGCTCAGTCCACTCCGCTACTGACTCTCGTCATTGTCTGAAGGGAGGCGGCTCTTTTTATACACACCCGGCTGTGTTCCAGGTGCTTTCCGGCAATCTCCCACCGACACGCCCCAGTGTGGCGGAAATGCCGGCTGTGTACCTGGAAGCACTCCGGGTGTCCCTAGTCTTCTTCCCCCCGGCCCTTCCGGGTATGGCAGAAGTGCCAAGGTCCAGGGATCCAAAGGCACGGGCTCGCCACCCCAGCCATTTCTGACAACAGGTAGTGCAAATGCTAAGAATCAGACACTGAATCTGCCACCAGCATCGCTAACCACTACTCAACTGTGCCATCTCTCTCAATTTTTCTTACTGAAATAGTGTAGTAAAGTTTATCATCATCATCTTTCAACAGCCATCCATGCCTAAACTACTGCATTATTCAAAAAGGAACAATACATCCATCCATCCATTATACAACCTGCTATATCCATACTACAGGGTCATGGGGGTCTGCAGGAGCCAATCCCAGCCAACACAGGGCGCAAGGCAGGGAACAAACCCCGGGCAGGGTGCCAGCCCACCGCAGGGAACAATACATATATATGGCCAATATGATCTAAAGGTTTAATTCAAAAGTTTAAAAGCCGAAGGTCAGAATCCTGGTCTTACGTTGCAATATATCTAGTATCTAGTATATCTAGTTTTATACTTTCTCATAGAAAACAAAATCCTTGCTCAGACTGCAACTTTGGCTCAGTGGTGAGGTTTGCAAGAGCTGATGAATCTTAAAGCTATGTTGCCTGGAGTCTTGTACTTTCTGGCAGTGTTACCTATGGCAAACAGGTTTAGGATGAGGCTCCAGATAAGCAGCAATCCAAAAAGTAAGTCCACAAGAAGAAATTACACAGGAAATGATCTACACCTATGATAAAAAGAGGCTGCAGAAAGACGGTTATTTTCAGTTATTGTGGCTCCTCCATACCATTAGACCAAAGTTTCTAAATTAATTAAATGGTGTCGCTACTCTTCCTCACATTAACAGACTTTAAATGCTGACACCCAATCCACAACCTTTATTTTTTAGTCCAGAGTCAAAGGGAAAAATGGCAAAGGTAATGGGACTTTAAATCCCTAGCCAAAGATCTCCGTATATGCAGCCATCATTAGAAGGTCATTTGATCCTAGGACTAACATTGGAGTGCAGTATAGCAACCACATCTCTTGTGTACTATTAAATTCCCTGTAAGACAAGTACTTTATGTTGGCAGTATAAACAAAGCTATACATCATCTTTCATTGACCCGAGGAAAGTCTTATTGGGAAAGCCTTTAGAAGCATCCTGCCCTGAAGAAATTTATTGCAGATAAAATGTCCTTGCAATGTGATAGAAACAGAGAAATTCTGTTTGGTGTTGCCTTTGCTAACTCTATAAGGGAAGGTGCTTTAAACATGTGCTGTCTCTCTTATTTGCTAGATGGAACACCATGTTCAATGGAATCACTTTTTTCCGGATGAAGCTCCAGAACCAAACTGGTGAAGTTTACTACAGTATAAATCTAAAAGACGACTGGGAAAAGAGGAGGATATTTATTCCATCAGCCTTATTTCTTTAGCTAGTGCTATAGTTATGTTGTCCCTACATATTGTCCTGAAAAACAGCAGGTTTTAGATGTTATGTGAAACATCATCACTGATTGTTCTGAATAAAGTACTGTCATCATTCTCAAGAAACCTGCAAGTGATGACTTAGACATTGTAACCCTTGGTGAGATGCGCCTCTTTAATGAAGGACAACTAACAATGAAATTATATCTGCTTTTGGAGTTGTATCTTTCTTTGGAAAGCACTACTGGTCAAAAACTAGCACGTCTGTGCAGTTAGCTTTACTATCAAGAACAAGACAATCAACCAGCTTACATGTCTTTCCACAGTCATCAATGAGCATTTTATATCTTCCACCTCAGGCAGAATAACAGTCATTCAAGTAACATTATCCTTATGCACCACACCTTTTTTTCTGATGAGAACAACAAGGAACAGTTTAATTCCATTCTGGATCACTGTCCACAAGGAAGACAAGCTGATTCTGCATGGTAGTGTGTCATTATTATAGAAAGTCCAACTTCATTAGAATTCTGCTTTTGAGTGAAATGCATTGAACATAATCTTGTCATCACCATCAATTTGATCCACCAGATTTAGAAAGACAAGAAAGACTACGTAGGTGGTATCTCCTGGACTATATAATCATCCACTTCTGCTGCCTGAAATCTGTCCAAATCCCACACTTCTTGCTTGAAATACCACCACCAAGTTGGTGCAATCTTACATGTTCAGCTTGTCACCATACTTTGCTGGTGTCTAAAGACAAGGAGAATACTCCAAGCCCTCACAAAGATGTTCAAACCTCAGAAAAACCTACTTCTTTGCTTGACTTAAGGTCTGATGTCTATTACAGTAGATAGCTATTGCTGGTACCATTATTATGCATACCTTGTGGCAACATCAGGACTGTTTAGATGAGAACAATACTTATAGAAATTCATACCCCCCATTTGAAAGCCTTTCTGCAAAATTACATCACATTTCAAAATGAAAATGAAGCACATTAGAGCCTTAAAGCTGCGATTTACAGGAAGCTCTGTAACATTACGAACAAAAGGTGGGAGGAAAACATTATTACAATGTAAGTTTTTGTTGCTCACTATAATATAAAGGGTTTGTCCAGATGATGAAGATTCTATATGAACCAAGTTCTAATGGTGCCACTGTTTTACAATTTCAAGATGACCCTCACGAGGATACTTGCTAAAAGATGTTCTTTAAATGACTCCTGAACTGTGAATCTGTAGTGACAAATGACACGACTGAAGTGGTTCCTCAGAATCTAGAAAATAGGCAAAGAATCAAACCTAGAATAATCCCTCTACCCATCAACAAATGAAGGATAGGAGGGAGAGCAGCCAGGATGATATCTAGTGTGATGGACAGCCGGGTCCAATGCCCGGCCGGGATGCCTCTGCTGCATATGTTCCAGGGGAGCCACCATGGACAGCTCAATACCTCCCCCAGGACGCTTGGTGGCAGCCTCCCTGGCCGATGTTGATTCCCCAGTCTCCCGCATGGCTCCATTAGACATGGAGTCCTCCACAAACTGGGTGGGAGCAGGGGTGACCGCTAGGGGGTGCTGCCAAGACTCAACAACCTGGCTGGAGGAGTCATCAGCCCCAACTGGGGATGGTCAAGCACCTGGAACACTTCCGGGGGGTAAAACAGGCCAGCCTCCACCACTAAGGGGCCTCGGGAGGAAGGGTGCTGCCTGGGAGGAGTGGTGGTGCAAGGTGGAGATTTTGTGGAATTGTGTAAAGTGCTTTTGGGACTGTGTATTGCTTGTGGGTCACGGGGAAGATGTGAGCCCACGGGTGAAGAAAAATGAAAGCTGTGTGATTTTTGGCTGTGTAACGCTATATAACGTCTTTCACACTAGAAACAACAGAAACATGCCACCAGATCTTCGAAACACTTTTGCTGTCTTCAAGAAGAGCAACAAACCAGAGTGTAGAAACTACTGTGTCATCACCTTGTCATTCTCCAAATTACAGAGAAAATCCTTCCTGGCTCCTCATATGGTTTTAGGCCATCTTAAAGCAACCAGTGTTGGGATCTCAACCAGGAAAACTTCATTTGATCGCTGTTCTTATTGTTACAAATTGTGCATATCCCTTGTTGCACTGTGCTTGAGAACTCATTGGATGGTGGCCCCGAAGAGGAGATATCAGTGGTGGAGAGTAACTGATGTCATTTGTCTTTCAGCAGCATCTTCTCCATTCTGATGGCAGAAGTGGAAGTTATATTAGTGGCTGTGCAATAGCCCCTTTTCTTAACCTGTGGACTCTTAAAGCTTCTGTAAAAAGTAACTAACCAGCGTATTCAACAAGCAAAGAATGTCAGGGATAGAAGCAAAACCTTTACATAACCTTACATTGATTCAAAGAAGGTTAAATCCTCATGAAACCTCCACAAGTACCACATCTTGAACAAATTTATTACAAACCTGACCCAGGTGTAAGACCAAATAACCTTTGCTTGCAGTGCAACAAAAATAGATCCCTTTACTCTCTGAATAGAAGTGAAACGGTGTTGAGTGACCACACGAAATGTATCACAATTTAAATAAATGTTATTCTGCTTTTTGCCTCTAACTGCTCTCCTTTGGGATACTAAAACCTATCTCTCATTATGTTAATAAAAACATTACTAAGACAATAAGATGAAGTCAAATGCATTGTGTTTCCCCCTACTCTGTGGAAGACCTTCATAATACACTGAAATTCTTTGCTGGGGCCTACAAGAGTCTCAAAGTGTCCTTCCATAATGTGAAAAATTAAGATATGTAACCAATCTGTCCCTAATCCCTTGACAATCTCTGGAGAAAGACTGGATCATATTAATCACTTATTAATCATATTGGTTCAAATTCATTTCTGAGGTTAGTTTTTGGTTTCTTATAGGTAAAAATATTTAGGGTCTTTGTCTGATGAAACAGGCCAGCCTCCACCACTAAGGGGCTTTAAATATAAATCAGTGAAAACAGTTACAGTTAGGTCCATAAATATTTGGACAGAGACAACTCAAAGAAAGTATTTTCTAATTTTGCAGTTCAGTACATTACCACAATGAATTTTAAATGAAACAACTCAGAGGCAAGATGCAGATTGTTGAAGTGCAGACTTTCAGCTTTAATTCAGTGGGTTGAACAAAACGATTGCATAAAAATGTGAGGCAACTAAAGCATTTTTTAACACAATCCCTTCATTTCAGGGGCTATAAAGTAATTGGACAATTGACTCAAAGGCTATTTCATTTCATGGGCAGGTGTGGGCAAGTCCATTGTTATGTCATTATCAATTAAGCAGATAAAAGGCCTGGAGTTGATTTGAGGTGTGGTGCTTGCATGTGGGAGATTTTGCTGTGAACAGACAACATGCGGTCAAAGGAGCTCTCCATGCAGGTGAAAGAAGCCATCCTTAAGCAGCGAAAACAGAAAAAACCCATCAGAGAAATTGCTACAATATTACGAGTGGCAAAATCCTGAGAAAGAAAGCAAGCACTGGTGAACTCAGCAACGCAAAAAGACCTGGACATCCATTTCCATGGTAAAGAGAAACCCCTTCACAACAGCCAACCAAGTAAACAACACTCTCCAGAGGTAGGCTTATCGATATCCAAGTCTACCATAAAGAGAAGACTGCATGAAAGTAAATACAGAGGGTGCACTGCAAGGTGCAAGCCACTCATAAGCCTCAAGAATAGAAAGGCTAGATTGGACTTTGCTAAAGAACATCTAAAAAAGCCAGCACAGTTCTGGAAAAACATTCTTTGGACAGATGAAACCAAGATCAACCTCTACCAGAATGATGGCAAGAAAAAAGTATGGAGAAGGCATGGAACAGCTCATTATCCAGAGCATACCACATCATCTGTAAAACACAGTGGAGGCAGTGTGATGGCTTGGGCGTGCATGGCTGCCAGTGGCACTGGGACGCTAGTGTTTATTGATGATGTGACACAGGACAGAAGCAGCCGAATGAATTCTGAGGTGTTCAGAGACATACTGTCTGCTCAAATCCAGCTAAATGCAGTCAAATTGATTGGGCATTTCATGATACAGATGGACAATGACCCAAAACATACAGCCAAAGCAACCCAGGAGTTTATTAAAGCAAAGAAGTGGAAAATTCTTGAATGGCCAAGTCAGTCACCTGATCTTAACCCAATTGAGCATGCATTTCACTTGTTGAAGACTAAACTTCAGACAGAAACAAACAGCAACTGAAAGTCACTGCAGTAAAGGCCTGGCAGAGCATTAAAAAGGAGGAAACCCAGCATCTGGTGATGTCCATGAGTTCAAGACTTCAGGCTGTCATTGCCTGCAAAGGGTTTCCAACCAAGTATTAGAAATGAACATTTTATTTCCAGTTATTTAATTTGTCCAATTACTTTTGAGCCCCTGAAATGAAGGGATTGTGTTAAAAAATGCTTTAGTTGCCTCACATTTTTATGCAATCGTTTTGTTCAACCCACTGAATTAAAGCTGAAAGTCTGCACTTCAACTGCGTCTGAGTTGTTTCATTTAAAATTCATTGTGGTAATGTACAGAACCAAAATTAGAAAAGAAGTTGTCTCTGTCCAAATATTTATGGACCTAACTGTAACTGTTTTTATTTATATTTAAAGCTAACTTACTCATTTTTGACAGACATCAGTATGTTGTAATACCGAATTAACCAGGTCAATTAGGTGTCATAAATTGACTCCATTCGATCTATTTGTTTTTCTAGCAACCATTTACCTTCATATTGTTTGTAAAGGTTTTTAATATTTGTTGTATATGTAATTTAATGTCTGATACAATCAATGGTGAGGTCATCAGGGAGTGAGATGAGAAAAATGAGGAGCCGTAAACACTTTGGATAATTCTTAAAAAATTACTTTAACTGTCAAGCTTTGAAATGGGAAGTTTTATGCTGTTATAGTTATGGAAATTCCAGCTCCGTGTAAATATTGTCAGTGAAAACATGGCAAGAACATAAAAATAAAATGTGTGGCAACCTGCCATGAAATGTGCAAACATAGCTAGTCAGAAAAAAATGTAATCAAATCACAATTAGTCGTGATATAGTTGGGTATACTAACCTGGGGCAGGTGCCATCTTATATGTCATTGAGAAGGTACCTGGTGTGCTGTTTCGCATCAACACAATCTCACTTATTTACTTTAACACAAGCATTTACCCTTTCAAAGGCTGGTGCCCATGTCAAGAGGATACCAGTGTTGTTCCAGTTAAAAATGACCAATCTTAAGTATTTACTTTACTTATTTGGCTGGTGCCTTTATCCAAGGTGACTTACAACATTTATGGTATAAAAGGGTACATTTCTTTTGGTTTTCCAATTGGAGCACAGGCAGGTGAAGTGACATGTTCATGATCACAGAGTTTTGATCAGCAGGATTTGAATCCACAACCTCAGGGATTGAAATCCAAGGCCTTAGTCACTACACCATACAGTGCATACAGACTAAGATTGTGTGTGCCAGCTACAAGAATTCATTTTGCTAAAACATACAGCAATGTTTGCTACTTCATCTCTTTTGATGGCTTGGCTCCATTTTCTTCTCTGTGTTTCATCAGGGGGAAAGCTGTAGGAGCCCAGGTCAGGATGACTTTGATTAAACTTAAAGAGGAACAAAATAAAAGCTCTACTTTCATGATTCTGACATTGTTTTGAAGAATCGGAATAACATTTACTCTTTCATTTCACCCCCTTTAAGAAAAAATCTGAAAGTGTGAAAAGGGTCTTTCTTGCATTAGAAAAGGCCTCAAATCTTTTTTAAGTCCATAAAATCACATAGTGTAAGTCTGCTTCTGATTGATTTCCAGCAGAAATGAGATATTAAATGTAAAAGTGTACCAAACACATCCTTAGAGAATATAAAAAACAATAGAACAAAGACAAAACAAAAAACAACATGAGCTGTTTCCCAATAATCAGGAAAACATTCAGTGACAAACTCTCAAGTATAAAAAAATCCTAAATGAGATAGAAATTCAAGAACATGTAAAAAGCATGACATTCTGCTTGCCGTAATTACTATCATTATCATCCTGTCACTGGAACTCTTTTATGCTAATATAGACTTGCCTGAATTTGTTGCTTAAGGTAATGACTGATGCCAATTGTTGTTCTAGAGAACAAAAAAAAGGGGATTGTCAATTATGATTTTGTGTTCATAAGTATTACTTTAAAATGCTTTGAAATCACTTCAGTTTTTTTTATTGACTGGAGCCTCCTGACATAACAGAACACAAAAATCTTCTAATGTCTAGTTATGCAAGATGTCAAGCTTTTAGGTCCTTTAGACCCAAAAAACCCTAACTTGTAGTTCATCTTTTGACCATATTTTGCATAGGAAAATGCAACTGTATGATAAAGATTAAACTAACAAGTGTCTTCAGCAGAAATGATCAGAAGAATTTAAAGTTATTTATACCATTAACCAACATGACCTTTCCAAAAAACTTTGTAAAAATTGGAATCAGTAATATTGGCACATGAAGTGTCATTTTATGCTGTTTCAATGTTGCTGATCTTGAATATAATCAAGTCAAGTCAAGTTGGAGAGCATGCACTGGTACAGTGCATTGCCGCACCCACTACATGACGAAACAACTCAGGATCCCGGTTTGCAAGCCCCCAGGCAGATGCACAGTCCAGTCCCACCCCCCGGAAATGACCCTCTATCTGCCGCAGCCAGGTGTTATGTGGGCGACCCCTTGGCCTGGTCCAGCCACTCGGGTCCCCAACAATGAGGATCTTACGAGGCAAATCACACTTGGGTAAATGCGCCACATGGCCGTAGTGCCGTAACAATGCAGGTAATGTGCCTCATTCGGGACTCCATGAGCAACCGCTCATTCGACACGAAGTCAAACCAACGGTACCCAAGGATTCTCCGAAGAGACACAGTACCAAAGGAGTCCAGTCTTCGTCTCAGGTGACTGGATAGCATCCATGTCTCGCAACCATATAGCAAGACAGGAAGCACCAGGACTCTAAAGACTTGGACCTTCGTTCTTTTGCATAGATATCGGGAGCGCCACACACCTCTTTAGAGTGACCTCATGACCCCCCCATGCTTTCCCAATCTGCCTACTGACTTCATAGGAAGAGTCACCAGAGACATGAATGTCACTACCAAGGTAAGTAAACCTCTTAACAAGGTCCACACTCTCTCCGCAAACAGGCACACTGAATATGGTAATATTTTAAAATTTTGATGCATTACTGCTGGTCCTAGCTCTCTAAGAACCACTCCTAGAAGGTTAAAAATTACATCTTACAAGCATAAGCATATAGGTGATCATTTTAGACTATTTCAAGTCCATCATTATGAATATGATGTTATGTTTGATTTTTTACCACAGATCTAGCATTTGTAGGTGCCCCAGAGGATGGATGGGCATCCTGCCTAGGAATGAAGAGGATTCCTTACCTGGCTGGGGTGCCATAACAGGATTGAACAGATGGGGGCAATACCCGGCCAGGACACATTACTATTCCTGTCCTGATGCCGAAAGACTGCAGAAACCAGAAGGGGAGCAGTTCATGTCACACCATTCTTGGTGGTAGTGTCCCTCATATAGAGTCCCAGTCTGGACACCTGTAGGGCTTCATGGGAGTTGGAGTCTGGAAGTGCAGCCCTGCAGGGATTCCTGGGGGAAAAGAGAGGGAGGTGCCAGGGGAGGAAATCCCTGCCTTATGTATAACCCAGAAGTACTTCCAAAAGGCCAAGTCACATTGCTGGAAGTCCACCCAGGTACCCTTTAAAAGGAGCCCACTGCATAGCTCTGGGGATCAGAGTCAGGAAGCAGTGGGCAAAACATAGCAGAGTTGGAGAAGGAGGAAGAATTGTTCATTATTGTTCTTGTTTGATAAATTAATCATTTATTGTGTAATTGTGGCTTGTTATTGGGAGAGGATTGGGGAATGTGCTTGGGAGAAGAATAGAAATCCTTTTTTTTTATTCTGTTTACATGTGGTATATTGCTGGGTCTGTGGTTTGGGGGTCCCTGGTGTCTCTGTGTGGTCACACCTTTTATGGACTTCTATCAGAGGGTGAAAAATGAAAAATTTCTATTACAATTGATAATATTTAGACTTTAATATATAAATGAAATTACACGTTTTAAAATTTTAAATATAAGATGCAGCTATTCTTGTTTCGTTTGATTCAGTGATCAGTCACTTTGCATTTTTCACAAATTTTATTTTTTGTCAATATCTTCAGGGGATCGTGCAAAGTTACATGCCTGATCTTTTCTGTCACACTAGTAAGGCAAACAAGCCTTACAGCAAATATTTCCTTGCAAACCTTAACACTTTTTCTGTCATTTTCTTCAATGATTCACAGCTATATCTACAGGAGTCATAAGTGTTTACATTTAACCAAAACATTTTGCGGTGGGCTGGTGCCCTGCCTGGGGTTTCTTTCCTGCCTTGCGCCCTGTGTTGGCTGGGGTTGGGTCCAGCAGACCCCCGTGACCCTGTAGTTAGGATATAGCGGGTTGGATAATGGATGGATGGATATTTGTACATTTTAGCACGCCTTTACAGTGGTACCGCTGCTCCCTTGCAGTTAAGAGGCCCGAGTTTGCTTCCCGGGTCCTCCCTGCGTGGAGTTTGCATGTTTTCCCCGTGTCTGCGTGGGTTTTATCTGGGTGCTCCGGTTTCCTCTCACAGTCCAAAGACATGCAGGTTAGGTACATTGGCAATTCTAAATTGTCCCTAGTGTGTGTGTGTGTGTGTGTGTGTGTGTGTGTCTGTGTGTGTGTCTGTGTGTGCGCGCCCTGCGGTGGGCTAGCATCCTGCCCGGGGTTTGTTTCCTGCCTTACATCCTGTGTTGGCTGGGATTGGCTCCAGCAGACCCCCATGACCCTGTAGTTAGGATATAGCGGGTTGGATAATGGATGGATAAATGGATATTTGTACATTTTGTTTTAAGCAACAGTTATTTGAATTTATGACCTCGCCAATGAGAAATGGCCATCTTTTCTTATATTATGAGCATTGTAATGTTTTAATCCAGCTTAATGTTCAAGTTGTATTTGCGTTACATACACATGGATTTCTTTTTCCCTTCATAAGCAGCAAATAAAAATGAGCAGCACAGTATTCAGTGCTACTGACTCACAATTTCAGAGTCCTATGTCATGAATTCAAGTTCCAACCTGGTTGCAGTGTGTGGAGTTTGAATGCAGAATATTCCGTGGGTGTGCCAGTTTCCCACATCTCAAAGACATGCAGGTTAGGAGAAGTGTCAGCTCTAAACGGGTCAGTTGTGACTAAGTTGTGGGTGTGGGAAGTTTGTCTGTGGCTGAGTGTCCTGGTCAGGGGAGATTCCTGCCTTCCACGCATTGCTCTGGCCTCCCAGAACCCGAGCAGAATGGGAAATTGTATTCGTACAACACTGAATATATGAAAACACAAAAATGTGTATGTGTAATTTTAAAAAGGGGCATTTGATATTTAAAGATAACAATCATCTTCTCCTGAAACAGAACACTTTGATAGTTTAATCTTTTTTCAAGGTTTATGGTCTGAACTTTGATGCTTTGATGCAACAGTAGCTTGCTTTAGGCTTTTAAATTATAATTAAAGATTAACCGACTCAACTGATTCTTAATATATTTCTGTTTTAAAACTATAACTGTGATTTGCCTCAACAAGACCCAAATGTGTGGCCTTGGACTTGCTCACATAGCACTGACTGAAACTTCAGTAAACGACAGTTTGAGGCTGCAGGTCTTTTTTCAACAAATATGTTTTGTGCCAGATTGTGATCTCATTAATGCAATGAGCATTAAGATGGGTGGGAAATAGCTTCAGGGAAAGGAGTCTGTAGATAATGCAATGAAAGCACGGGAACTCTTTTATGTAAAAAAAGAAAACTAACATTATTCTGTACAGAATGTGAGTAAATCTTGAAGTGTGGTGCTGTTAGGTCTTAACCTTCTATGTGGCTGTCTAAAAAGATTTAAGGACATTTCTCAGGTACCAGCTGTTACTGCTGGATACTTTACCTCGGAGATCAAGGAGCGACGTAAGCGGCAAGAAGCACCTCAGGTTGCTCAGACTTGTATTTTGATCAACATTCCACAGGGGCCTGTAAATGCAAATAGTTTCCATTCTGAAGCATGCAAGACCTATTGGGTATCTGTGATTTTCGTCTGTGGGACACTGGGTGGAGCTACAGAAGTGAAAAGCAGGTTTGTAGGGTCCTTAATATCACATTTATAGAGTTCAGACTGTTTGATTTCAGACCATTATGCTTCCTGCCTAGTCATACAAAAAGAACCAGAATTGGGTTCACAAGGAGCTAAGGAAGTATAATGAGGACTAATGAGGAATTGTCGAAGATTATGTAAGGGATTGATGCATTGGGTGTGGGTAACTATCATACATTGACATCCCTTATATATTATGATAATCCTAATGGACTGTATAAAACCATTTTCTCTCCACATGCCTACGAAACCCTAGGTTTCTGTTTTATATGAGACAACTAAAAAAGAAAAACACCTCAGATTTGTTTAAAAATGTATTCCTATCAATAGATTTTTGTCCAGTTTACTTTTCCCAGGTTGTCCATTTTCTTCTTACCTAACCTAACAGATTATCCTGTTTTGCTAACATTTTCTACTCCACTGGATTTAACTACTTCATTAGTTACTGTTTTATGATGTGAAAGCAATGGAGGATGGATTGGCATTCTGTCGGGGATGGAGAGAGAATTTTTTCTCAGCCAGGAGGCCATATTGAAGGAAAACATAGATTGGAGGCATAACCTGGTTAGGACGCCTTATGATCCACAACCTGATAGAAAAGAATAATGATTGGACTGAGCGAATGTGGATGCTGGTAGCACATGGTAGTGTTCCTCTGGGAAGGTGGCATGGAAATTAGGGTTTGGAAGCGCTGCTCTGTCAGATACCTTGGGTGCCGCCAAGGAGAGAACTGCCCTTGCTTCCACATGACCTGGAAGTGCTCTAGACAACCAATGCTGGGAAAGCAGACCCGGGTCCGGTTTAAAAGAAGTTTACAGCCTCACCTCAGAGAGTCTATGTTGGAAGGCAGCAGGCAAAACTCTCCTGAAGGAGTGGAACAACAACAACATTTATTTATATAGCACATTTTTGTACAAACAATGTAGCTCAAAGTGCTTTACATGACGAAGAAAGAGAAAAAAAGACAAAATAAATAAGAATTAAAATAAGGGAACACTAATTAACACAGAATAAAAGTATGGTCCGATAGCCAGGGAGGACAGAAAAAAAAAAAATCCAGACGGCTGGATAAAAAAATTAAATCTGCCCAGGCCACGAGACCACCCAGCCCCCTCTAGGCATTCTACCTAACATGAATGATCAGTCCTCATTGTATTCAGGGTTCTCATGGAAGAATTTGATGACGGTCATGTGGACTTCTGGCCTTTAATCCATCAATGTAAGGACATCATGGATCGCCACCACAGAAAACTGGAAAAAGAACAGAAGAGAAAGAGCATTTACTATGTGTATTATTGTTGGCTGTGTTTCACTTGAGGGGATGTCAGAGACAATAAAAATCCTTTTATTTTAACTTGGAGTTGTTGTGGGTGAGGGTTCGGGGCCCAGGGTTACAATTACAATAAAATTAAAATAAAAGTCCCAAGCCTCCATCAACTCATTTTTTATTTTGTCAATTCTACTGTAAATCTTCCTGAAATTCTGTCCTATCATAAACTGCACACAAAAGCACTTTGGTAATATAAAGACTTTCATCATTAGTCAGTTTTGCCATGAGTCTGGCAAAATCATAGAAATGTTCAAGATTGCACTGAGCTCTGTGTAATGTATTGAAATCAATGGGGACGAGGAACTGAACTAGTTTTTAGTGTATTATAAAGGTGCACTGGTGCTTTAAGTGTCCCAGAAGGCTAGGAAAGCATCTCACAACTTTACTGGACTGATTATTGTGAGGAAAAAGTGTGATCTGTGCTATGAGAAAGCAATGCTAACAACAAAAGATGCAAACAGAATGATAACTACAAAAAATACAAAAAATGGTCATAAACTAACAAGAAGTGAACACAATATAGATTATTGCACTCACAGAGTTCCAGTCTTGGGGCACACATTGGTCATGCCATGAAGTGGTAGTGTGGGACTGGCTCATTCCATTGTTTGAAGTCGCAGCTCTGGGCACAGCTGGAGCATCTTTTGTGTTTCTGGTCTATCTGTGCAGATACTTTGCACTTTTTTCTTCCATGAAGAAAACAGAAACCCCCTTTTAACACTAGAATTCCTGAAGCCACGAAAAAACTTGTAAACCCAACCCACCTTAAATCCCTTCGCACCTCTCTATTCGGTGTCTTTTGTTTTGTAAATGTGTCGATAAGCACAAGCAGCAAGCAGCCTACTATCCCATCCTCCCACCGCCGCAGAAAGGGCTAGTGTAGTTTGTCAACACGACTGCTTTGGTAGTACAGCAGTAAGAACTACTGACTCATAATCAAAAGGCCATGGGTTTGAGCCTTGCCGCTTCCCAAAATAAATGTTTTAATTAGTGTGCTTCTCTTATTGTTACTATTATACAATAAAAACATACATTTGATTTAAGTCTGTAACAGCCGGTGTAAATGTATGGTACTAGTAAAGGTTAGCGTTTTTTTTTTTTATTCAGTTTTATTCTTTCAGTCACGTCCACGCTCGCCCTGATCTTACACTGGTGTTTTCAAATAAAGACGTGCTATAACAGAGGTGAAATGAAATGAGGATGAGGGTTCTACATCGGAGAAAAAGAGCAGAAGCCCTCCCCGCAAGAAACGTCCACTCACATATAAGAACAACGCAGCTGCACCAGGCATAAAGAGGAAAGATGGCAGCAAGAGGTCTGGCGTCATCCTGCCAGTCAGTCTACCGCAAACCTGTCCCTCAAAGAAAAAGCAGGGCTTATAGAGCTCCACAAGGTGTTGTGCAAAGTCCAGTTTTTGATCATGTTTTGTGATGGTCTTTATATAAAAACATTTATATGTAATTTAAATAAAAGCCAGATCGAATGTTATTTACCTTGATTTATTTATATATCTTCCTACAGCGTAAAGTCACAAGTAGACTGTAGAGCTTCCTGTGTTTGATTGCCACAGGTCTGCTCACAAACTACATGTGTACTGAAGTGACTTTAGCTACAGGTGGAAGTTCCACGCAGCTGTTGTTACGGTTCTGCCTTTGTCCAGAAACAGTTTCATAAACTTTATGCCCCGTGGGGTCACTGGGATCTCTTCCTGAATAATGTCAAACACAGTTACGTAGGGTGCAACAGGAGAAGTACATAACAGTGTACGATATGGTCAGCAAGCTTTGAGTAAAGCATAAAGAGATCACACAGTGAAGTGGAAGTGGGATGTAACTACACATCTTCTTAATGATTGTTAGACAATAGCAATGTTCGTTCATTCATTTATTCACACAGTAATTTTCAAAACCTACATACTCATAACCAATCCAGGATTCAAAGAGTACTAAGTCCATTTACTAACTTTAACAGTCAAAAAACAATTATTAAATTAAATGCAAGTTCCGTTCCATTAAATATGAAATCTTCACTTTAAAATGTACAATAGATCCACTTGAGTTCATTTTTTCATTATTTTGGAACATTTTCTACTGTTTATTTTGGTTTTTCTACTATTTTGTTCTGACCAACAGTCCCGTAATTTTCATCATGGTCACACTTTTGACATAACCTCAGTCACTGTCATTTTTATGAATGTGCTTGGTAAGTTGGCAGTGATGTGTGACATTTATGCTCCCATTCTTTTCTCATAATGGTTGGCTCTACTATAGTCTAAGAAATTGTTAGCTTTTCTGATCTTTAGAAGCCAATCACAATTCTAGGTTAGTGGTGTCTCCCTCTGTTATTGTTAGCTGTTTTGATTCTTTTCAACATTTACACTCAATATCTTTCATATGATGAAAGATGGTGTGATGATGAATGTTGTTAGTGCATATGCATCGCAAGTGGTGTGTGCAATGGGTGAGAAAGAAGATTTTTGGAGTGAGTTGGATAAAGTGATGAACAATGTACCCAAGGGACAGAAAGTGGTGATTGAAGCAGATTTCAATGGGCACGTTGGTGAAGGGAACAGTGAAGACGAGGAGGTGATGGGTAGGTATGGTGTCAAGGAGAGGAATGAAGAAGGTAAGAGGATAGTGGATTTTGCCAAAAGGATAGACAGGGCTGTGGTGAATACATATTTTAAGAAGAAGGAGGAACATAGGGTTATGTACAAGAATGGAGGAAGATGCACACAAGTAGAGTGTAGTTAAGCAACATAGGATTGTGGTCTGTAGGATTACGTTGGAGATCAAGAAGAGGAAGAGAGTGAGGGTAGAACCAAGGATCAAATGGTGGAAGCTGAAAAAGGAAGACTGCAAGGTTGAGTTTAGGGAGGATGTAAGACAGGCACTGGGTGGCAGTGAAGAGTTACCAGAGAGCTGGGAAACTACAGCAGATGTAAGCAAGAAGGGTGGTTGGTGTGAGATCTGGAAAGGGGAAGGAAGAAAAGGAAACCTGGTGGTGGAATGAGGAAATACAGGAGAGTATACAGAGGAAAAGGATGACAAAGAAGAAGTGGGATAGTCAGAGAAATGCAGAAAATAGACAAGAGTACAAGGAGATAAGGCGCAAGGTTAAGAGAGAGGTGGCGAAGGCTAAAGAAAAGGTGTATAATGAGTTGTATGAGAGGTTGGACACTAAGGAGGGAGAAAAGGTCCTGTACCGATTGGCTAGACAGAGGGACCGAGCTGGGAAAGATGTGCAGCAGGTTAGGGTAATAAAGGATAAAGACGGAAATGTATTTACAAGCAAGGAGAGTGTGTTGAGCAAATGGAAAGAGTAATTTGAGAAGCTGATAAATGAAGAGAACGAGAGAGAGAAGAGGTTGGATGATGTGGAGATAGTGAATCAGGAAGTGCAATGGATTAGCAAGGAGGAAGTAAGGACAGCTTTGAAGAGGATGAAGAATGGAAAG
This sequence comes from Polypterus senegalus, assembly GCF_016835505.1. NCBI lineage: Eukaryota > Metazoa > Chordata > Cladistia > Polypteriformes > Polypteridae > Polypterus > Polypterus senegalus. The sequence continues at coordinate 133,005,975 of NC_053158.1, read as the reverse complement.
GCCAATGATCCAGGTGACATACCTATGGAAGCATGGAGGTGTTTAAGAGAGATGGCAATGGAGTTTTTAACCAGATTGTTTAATGGAATCTTGGAAAGTGTGAGGATGCCTGAGGAGTGGAGACAAAGTGTACTGGTGCCGATATTTAAGAATAAGGGGATGTGCATGACTGCAGTAACTACAGGGGAATAAAATTGATGAGCCACAGCATAAATTTATGGGAAAGAGTAGTGGAAGCTATGTTAAGAAGTGAGGTGATGATTAATGAGTAGCAGTATGGTTTCATGCCAAGAAAGAGCACCACAGATGCAGTGAAGATGTTGATGGAGAAGTTTACAGGCCAGAAGTAGTTGCAAGCGTCTGGTTGGACCTGGAGAAAGCATATGACAGGGTGCCTTGAGAGGAGCTGTGGTGGTATGAGGAAGTACAGGAGAGTATACAGAGAAAAAGGATGACAGAGTTGTACAGGATATGGATAGTCAGGGAAATGCAGACAGTGGTGAGGTACAAGGAGATAAGGCAGATGCTTTCAAGGTGGAGGTGGGATTACATCAGGGATTGGCTCTGAGCCCTTTCTTATTTGCAATGGTAAGGGACAGGTCCTGACAAACGAGATTAGACAGGAGTCCCCGTGGACTTTTATATTTGCTGATGGCATTGTGATCTGTAGCAATAGTAGGGAGCAGGTTGAGGAGACCCTGGAGAGGTGGAGATATGCTCTAGAGAGGAGAGGAATGAAGGTCAGTAGGAACAAGACAGAATACATCTGTGTAAATGAGAGGGAGGTCAGTGGAATGGTGAGGATACAGGGAGTAGAGTTGGCGAAGGTGGATGAGTTTAAATACTTGGAATCAACAGTACAGAGTAATGGGGATTGTGGAAGAGAGGTGAAAAAGAGAGTGCAGGCAGGGTGGAATGGGTAGAGAAGAGCATCAGGAGTAATTTGTGACAGACGGATATCAGCAAGAGTGAAAGGGAAGGTCTATAGGACGGTAGTGAGACCAGCTATATTATATGGGTTGGCAAAATTGTGTTGGTTTGGACATGTGCAGAGGAGAGATGCTGGGTATATTGGGAGAAGGATGCTAAGGATAGAGCTGCCAGGGAAGAGGAAAAGAGGAAGGCCTAAGCGAAGGTTTATGGATGTGGTGAGAGAGGACATTCAAGTGATGGGTGTAATAGAACAAGATGCAGAGGACAGAAAGATATGGAAGAAGATGATCCTCTGCGGCAACCCCTAATGGGAGTAGCAGAAAGAAGAAGAAGACACTCAATATCTTTCACGCAATATTCATATTTTGATTTTTTTTCTACTTTGGGCATGTTTTTGTCTTGGTTTCTTAGCATTTTGCAGCATTGTTATTTGTGTATTCTGTAGAAACTAGCTACAATGTGATGTAGGCACTCACTTCAGACTACACAGTCTGAGTCTGAGCAGTGAAGTCAGTCTTTGCGGGATGCTCAATTAGCCTCTAGGGATTACAACATAAAGTGTTTTTGGATGTCCTCCTTGTCACTGTCAGGAAATATGCCATTAAATATTTACACTTGTTATTTTAGTTTTTTTCTTGTATCTTTGTAATTTTAATGTTAAAATGGTAATGTTGGCATGCTGTCATTTCGTTGGTAGTTTCCTAAATGAACACAGCCATCTGTGACTCTGCCACATTGTTTATAGAAATGACCCAATTGCTACTCATGTGATTTTGCCTGTCATATCACCTCCTGCACTTATAAAAGATGGTGACACACACAAACTGTGCTAGTTTGCCATTCTGTAAAGACAGAAAAATGTTTATATTTATTAGGTAATCGAGAACTCAAAATTTGAAAGTTTTATTAGAACTTTTGTTTTTTTTTAATTCTTTTTGCAAATTGGGATATGTTCTTTTTGTCAACCCTTTTTTTGGTTTAGTCGATTCATTGGTTTTCCTCCATTACCCTCTGCCAATTGCTATGTTGTGCCATACAACTCATTTCTTGCAGTCATAGGAATAATCCAGTAAATTTAGTGGCATGTGTTTTCTCCTGTCTCCTGCTAGCATGTAAAGGATTGTCTACACCCTTAGCAAAGTTTTAAAAATTAAGTGGAAAAGGTGGGGATTTTTTACTTGTTTTCAAGCTTGGTATTAGTAAAAGTGAGACCTGATCCCTCAGCATAGTTTTTTGGTATTTCTTTACTCTGTGAAGATATCATGAAAGATTAAACGCTATATAGGCCTGAAGATTCAGGAAAGGAATAAGGTCTGTCAGGTCAGGTCGGGGAGCATGAACTGGTACAGCGCGTTGATGCACCCACCACACAAATGAAACAGCTTGCAATCCCGGTTAGCAGACACACAATCAAATCCCACCCTTCAGAAAAGACTATCCATCTGTTGCAGCCAAGTGTTACGTGGGCGTCCCCTTGGCCTGGTCCAGACGTTCTGCGAGCCAAATCACCCTTGGGGAATTGCACCACATCCGTAGTGCCGTAACTGACGCTGCCTCACAATGCAGGTAATGTGCCTCATGAGCAACTTTCGTTTGACACAAAGTCAAAACAAGGGGTACCCAAGGATTCTCCGAAGAGACACAATACCGAAGGAGTCCAGTCTTTGTCTCAGGTCTCCTATTTTTCCTTTTCAAACATCTGGGAGATAATCTTTTACTCCATCCATCCATCCATTATCCAACCTACTATATACTAACTACAGGGTCACGGGGGTCTGCTGGAGCCAATCCCAGCCAACACAGGGCGCAAGGCAGGAAACAAACCCCGGGCAGGGCTCGCACACACACACACACACACACACACACACTAGGGACAATTTAGGATCACCAATGCACCTAACCTGCATGTTTTTGGACTGTGGGAGGAAACCGGAGTACCTGGAGGAAACCCACGCAGACACAGGGAGAACATGCAAACTCCACGCAGGGAAGACCCGGGAAGCGAACCCCGGTCTCCTAACTGCGAGGCAGCAGCATTACCCACTGCACCACCCTAATCTTTTATTCATATAATAAATAAGCAAATGTAACTTTACTAAAGTCCAAGATGTGATCTTAAGACTGTGGACAGATCAGAGACAGTTCAAGATGAAATGGGTTGGAGATCCAGGTGAAAGAGCCTAATGGCAATGAAAGAAAAAAAAACAAACAGGAGAGTAGAAAAATAAATCTGCGCTCTCTGGCATTGTGATTTTCTTCTTTAAAATTCATGTACTGGGCTAAAAGGTGACCACTTGTTGAAGTATCTTCAGACTCCTTTAGACGGAAAGAAGAGGGGCTGGCAGGGTGTCGGAAATGGGTTCTGAAGGACTTGTCTCGACCGTCATCCTCATGTCTGTATAAAAGTCAGAGAAACCAGCAAGTTGTGGTGCTACCTTCCAAATCCTTCCCTGGTGTTACCTTCAGATTAATCCATTTAATGCTTGTCTTGTATGTGTCAATACTTTTTAAACAGGTTTCACTCTTTCTCTTCAACCCAAATAAACCCATTTCACACATGTACTCCAGCCCAGTCTATCAATCCATGAGGTGCTTAAGAACCTTTTCTGGTCCAAAGAGAATGTAGGTATTAATGTAGATTAACTTGAGGTGATATTGGAAAAAAAGAAGCAAACAAATGCAAAATTCTGTTTGGGTTTCTGTGCAGAGCTGAGAGGAGGCTTTACTAAATCAGACGTTAAATAGTTTGGAGTATCAACAGTGACTCACTTGTAATAATAAGCTCATAAGCTTAAAAGGTAAACGTCTTGTTTAAGGTTGTGGAAACAAAAGGAAAAAAAATACAAAGATGGTATAAAACATTTTTTCTTCTGACAAGGTGAGCCTGCGAATAAAAAAGCATTTCAATGTACTTCCGTGTTCTCAGCTTTACTGAGCAGAGCCACCTGACTAGCTCGGGCAGGCTAAAGATATCATGCAGTCCGCACTTTCACTAGAACAGCCAATGATTTGGTTTCTTCCAGAGACAAAGCCAATTTTTGTTGACTTCTTATCTTATGTGAGTAATGTTTTTCCATGTCAGCATGTCAGGCAGTTTTGTCTGAAATGGAAATCTGGGCTGGTTTCCCAACAGTTATCAAGAACTAATACTCTTAGTTGTCTAGGTCTGATATAAGTGAAATCATGAGTCATTAAATACTAAGCTTTTTGAGATCTGTTTTTCGTGTACTCAGAAGATGACTTTTGTTTTTCTCAGACAGACATTCTCATACTGTACAGCAATATGCTTTACTTGGACGATTGTGCTTTGAGGACATGTTATTGATGGCTCGGAGTGATTCAGATTCATTTGATCATCACTCAGGGCCACCATATCACACCCTGTGCTAATTGTTTCTTTGCACTTCTTCTGAATCTGAACACAGTCATTAACCTCAGACTTGAATCACTTCCAGAAGGTGTTCTCATATCTCAAGTTCCTCAAGCACTAAATGAACATCTAAAAAACACACTGAAAAAAGTGCATGAGTGTGTGGGTTAGTGCTGAATTCACAAATGTTTACTTTAAAATATTTTTTTAGTTACATTCATATCTGGAATCCATTTAAATCTACAAGCAAATCTCTTTTTTCAACTAAAAATAATTTAATTGATCTGATCTTAGCTAATTATAAGAAAGGAAGGAAAAAAGAAGTCACCCATTTGTACATATGTGGTCTTGGGTGTTATAATTTGTATTTTTCCCTCATGGAAAATTATGGGTGCATTATTTCTGTGCTTTGAAATACTATCCATCTGTCCATTATTCAACCTGCTATATCCTAACTACAGGGTCACAGGGGTCTGCTGGAGCCAATCCCAGCCAACACAGGGCGCAAGGCAGGAAACAAACCCTGGGCAGGGAGCCAGCCCACCACAGGGCACACACACACACACACACACACACACACACCAAGCACATACTAGGGACAATTTAGAATCGTCAATCCACCTAACCTGCATTTCTTTGGACTGTGGGAGGAAACCGGAGAACATACAAACTCTGCGCAGGGAGAACCCGGGAAGCAAACCCGGGTCTTCTAACTGCGAGGCAGCACTACCCACTGCACCACTGTGCCACCCTTGAAATACTATGTGGTTGATATTTTTTATAGTTCTATCAATGATGCCATTAAAGTGTCATTTTGACTTCACATTTTAGCTGTGTTTTCATTTTTGTTAGCAACAGCGCTCATTGTTGGTCAGGTGTTCTGAAGATGGTGTTGCATGTCACATCGTGATTGTGAATATTGTAGTGACCAGAAAAAGTTCAGGGCTGTTGTTTTAACTACTCAAATGTTCAAGGTGACTTTGACACGTGGTGAGTTATCTTGGTTGTCATGTACAGTAAAAGCACTGGTTTGTGGTTGATTGCTCACAGACTTGGTGTATGGCCGCACGCTAAAAATGCTCTGAGCTAGAGCAACAACCTGTTAAGCAGCATCTATTTCATTAAATTTAATCCAAATGTATTGCTGAATACTTCTGGATAATGTTTCATTAGTAATTAAAAGCTTCCTGATGGAAATCTTTATCTTGGACCATTTTTTTTACCCACGCTGCACGGACAAGCACAACAATATTAAGATGGGATAATGCGAGTGACCAGACTTTTGGATTAATCAAGCCTGAACACTTTGTGATTCTTGAATAGCTATTTAGGGAAACCATATTCATGTTGAGTATTGGACATTGGCAATCATGTTTTTGACTTTTTGCCATAGACACAAATTCATTTTCCAACTACTGTATTCTTTTGCCTATCCACTCACAGTTTTATCTCCTGGCAGGCTGCCTTGATAGTTGAATTTCCGGTGTGAATCACAACAGGAAGGCTATCACATCAGCATGGAACCAAACCTGATCAGAAATGAGTCCTGTCCAGAAAGTAGTAATTAAAGTAATAAAAAACAAGAAGTTAAAATAAGCAATAAATGCCATATGTAGGCGATGATCATTATGGCTGTGTACTAGATTCAATTAGATTAGATTAGATTAGATCAACTTTATTAATACCAAGAGGACATTTATTAGTGTGGTTACATAAAAATGGATTGATTATTCAGCAATAGTTAGATTAAACACACATCATGAACAAATGACAACTCATTTAAGTACCGTATATACTCACGTATAAGTCGGGTCTTGAAGCCCGAAAAATCGATTATAAAATCAGAACCCGACTTATACACCTGTTCAAAAATGCAACACCTTATTATTTTTTTTTCATCTTCTTGGCCTCCTCCAATAGTGCATCAGTTTCTCAGACACATCTAATATTGTGGCAGCAGTGCAGTTACCAATTTCTTTCGCCACTTCAACGACTTTTAATTTAAAACCAGCTTCATATTTTCTTATGATTGAACGCTCCATCATAGATAAGGGATGCTCTTATGATAAAGGTGTATGAAGGTGTGAGATACAAAAAACACAAAACAGTGCAAACGTCACTTTGCAATAGTTCGGGTATTACCGCGTGGTCACGTAGGCACAATACATAGAAAAAAAAAGGCAGTGTGCTCCATGGTAACTCTCTCAGGTGGGCGTGAGTTTTCCACATTCGACTTATATGAGCGCAATTATAAAATACCAGAAATTATGCAGTAAAATCAAGCCCCAACCTATCCGCGGGAGAACTTATCCACGAGTATATATGGTGTGTAAAGGATAAATTTGGTAATTTTCAAGTTAAAGATACTTCTTCACATTCTTCACAAACATGATATATATGCATTTGCCAAACTGTGTTCTAAAGTTGAGGACTTTCTATAAATTTAAAAAAATATCCTGAGAAAAAGCTTAAAAACTTAGCAAATACCGTACATCCATTTTTCAAGTCAAGTCAGCTGTTAACTATTGATCTGTACCTTCCACGTTTCTGACGTGGACAACTAAACGGATCTGAAAATACTAATTTTATCTCCTATTCCTGTCTTATTTTTCTCATGATAAAGATAGGTTTTTTATTCGCTTGTACAAATTCTCAAGTAAATATGGGAAGTACATTAAAACAAAACCAACCGCACGGCACAAAAAGTTTACTGTGAATTGGTCTATTGTGAGGAAACCACTCCTTGGTGGTGTGAAAGGTTGTTGCGTAGGAAGCCTAAGTGCTGAGCTATCGAGCACAGTTAGTCTTCTTTAAAAATGGCTGAATTGCATAATGTTGTTGTTTGTGTGTTCAGAAATGACATGTATAAACTATTTTACAAAGTGTGTGTAATTGCTAGATGAGGATCAATACTCGACAATTGACTTGCCTTGAAAAATGGATGTAAATGGTAAGTTTTTAAGCCTCTGTGTCCCATAAATTGCAATGTAAAGCGCCAGTGTGTGCAAGATCATTTTTTAAATTTATAAAAAGTGAATGACTTCAGACCACAATTTCACGAGAAACATTTATATATGGCATGTTTGGGAGGAAAGAACTTTGACTTAAAAAATACCATACTGCTTCTTTAATTAAGTAAAGGGCACCTCCAGATTTCTGGAATAATGACATAGTGGTTAGCTGCCATTCAATCAGCCTGGTTACTACGTGTTTACAGCTTTAACATTCTCCCTGTGTCTGCATGGATTTTTTGCTCAGCACTTTGTTTTTTGGTTAGGTTAGCTGGAGGGTATATTGGTCAATCCAAATAAGTGTGGGTACCCTGTAGCAGTGTGGTGCCCTATACAGAACTGATTTTTGTGTTGAGCCTAGTGCTGCTGAAAAACAGTCTGATTCTATGTAAATGCAAATTGGAATAAGCAGGTTTATGAAATGGTAATTATTGGTAATTCTAGTACAAGAGTTGAATAGAAGTTAACACAATCAAAATAGTTCACAATTGTCCAATGTCAGAAAGGTTCCATATCATTGATGCTTTTTTAATTGAAAATATTCCTTCCACATCGTCCTAACTTCTGAGAGATCACCTCAGTTTTCATAATGAGGTTGAGAACATAAATCCCACAGAAGTTCATTGATCATGGTGGAGCGGGTTCCATAGCATTGTTTTGGCTTATTATTATAGTTACTGGATTGTGTCACTTATTTTTGGTTACTGTTGACTGGATGAGGATTTACACTTGGTTGCCTTGGATTAACATTTAGGCAAACCCTTTTATGCCTTTTCCTCAGCTTTGCCTGTTATTTCTTCGTTTTTGATTATTTAAAAAAATGAAATATAAAGAACTTTATTTTTTTTTCACTTCAGGACAGAGGTTACCTTGTTTATTTTAAAATACTTTTTTCATGTGCCCATAGTAATTAAATATTTCTTCTTAATATTGCTCTGCTAATTAATTATTTTTAGCTATGTATTGTACTTGTATATTCTGTTATGCTCCTTGTGCTTTATGGGTAGAACCCTAAGAGGTGGGGTCACCCTGATCCAACTGCTAACAAGCGACCCTCACTCAGCCTTTATAATCTGAAGTGGGAAGCAGGTCCTTCAGTGATTCTTTGACATTTCAAGTTGTATCAGAGTACAGTAACTATTATTATTTCTTGGTATTTGTGTTATTCTTTTGTGCTACTGTTTTGTGGATTCTGCTCTTGTATTGTGTATTGGGATTTGATCACTTTGGATTGCTTTTAAGGCAACTACTTGTTGTATTATATCTGCCCTTTCCCAGTGTTTCTGTTTTTGTTAATAACTCCTTCTTTTATAAAGATATCTTGTTTTGGATTACCTCAACAAGCTAGAGTTTTATGGTTTTCTGCCCCTTGTAAGACATGTTAATATATTTTGGTAGAGTTGAAAAAAGTACTCAGAAAGGATACTTGAGTAAAAGTCAAAGTACTCTGCCAAATATTTACTTTCACTGAAGTAAGAAGTATTTTAGTTAAAAAATTAATTAAAAGGAAAAAGTATGTGCTTTCAAAAGTACTCAAGATCTAAAAGTATAAGTACATTTTATAATAATGAGAAAGTGCGAGGCTTTGTCAAAAGAACCCAACACTTTTATTTTATTTTTAAACAACACTAACACTATTTTTGCTACAGAGTCATAAATAATGCAAGTCATCCAATCATGCCTTTGATTAGTACATAACTGCAGTCAGTGACATGGTAGTGACGTGAAGCGTGGTACTAGTGTGCTTATGACTTACATTCTGCCTCCCCTATTGGGACGCCCAGCAGCAGTGAATGAGGCATCCCTACTCCAGAGTGAAGACTAACTGGATAAAATCCAAAAATAAGAATAAGAAAAATTAAATGAACAACTCACAACCTTATCACTTGAATAGATGCACAATATAAAAATATAAACACAGACTGGATTTATTATACTTCACTAAAGTATAGATGGATTTTGGAAGGGCAGTTTTTACATTACATAGTAAGACAACAATTTCAGAATTGTAGTTTAGCTTTAACCAGAATTCTCTTAAGAAAGCTGTTGTTTCCTTTGCTCAATTTAGTATCCAATTTTATCTTTGAATCACTCGCTGAATCACTAATGTAAACTATAAAATTAACTGCAATTAAACTCAAGGCATATTATTCATTCTCCAGCATTACGAGATGTATACCAGGTTGTCTAATAATATATATTCATAATTATAGTACACTTCTATAGAAAATGTAAATTATCCAGAACTAGGTGTGCCCCCGCTCACTTCGCTTACCCACCTCTGGGTTTGTTTTACTAGATATATAATTTAAAGAGATTGTTATTTTCATGGGAATTGTTACATATGCATTATTTTCACTTTTGCTGTAAAACGTTTGCAAAAACAATACTTGCTCTTTATTTCTGGCCCCGGGAATGGCTAAATCTCTTTCTCGCCGGACATATAACACTGCTCATGTTGTGAAGTTTGGCTGAACAACGATCATTTAAAAGCCTGTACAGGAGCTGTCCTTCTGCCACTTTGTGTCTCTGTCGCTCGTGTTGTGAAGGGGGGGCTGAACGCACGCTAAGGAATTGCAGTCGGATCATCTGCTGGCTTGTTGCTTCTGGCGAGCTGTGTTTTCTGCTTGTTGTGCTTTGCGTCGATCTTTTCAAAGCTTTTACAACAGCTGTCCTTTTGCCACTTTGCGTCCCTGCCGCTCGGGTTGCGAAAGGGGGTTTTTGGCTGAATGCACGCTAAGGAGAAGCGGTTGAATCATCTGCTGGCTTCCTGCAGCTGCTGGCAAGCTGCGTGTTCTGCTTGTCGCTTGTCGTTGTTTTAAGAGCTGGGAGCACATGATGTCTGTGAACTTGTTTTTAAATGTTGTCTTACTGCCTTGTCTCGTGTGACGTTAAAGTGTCGCTCGCAGGACGTCAAATTGTCTTCGCGGGACGTTAAGGTGTCTCTCATGGGACGTCAAACTGTCTTCCAAGAAGATCACATCTTGTCTCCCTAGTCTCCCTTCCAGGATTTTTTTTTATATTAGAGAAATAACATTTAACCACTATGAAATAAATAGCATTAACACACAGAAAAAAGGTTTGGGGCAGCCATCTGTATATTTGAAGCCTGGCTGCAAAAGGCAAAATAAGTTGCACAGATGTGTACAGAGTTGAGTCCAAAACAGAACTGAAGTTACAGAGGAAGTTGTATTGTATTTAAGGCAGGCAGGTGGAAGTGATGTCATTGAGGCCTGGAACCAGAAGTGACATCCTTGGGGCCGGAACCAGAAGTCACATAATTGAGCCTGAATCAGGCAGAATTTCCCATGTCCGGTCTACAGAGATAAAACGGAAAGGTTTAATACAACCCACCACCTCCTGGCCTGGCGTGGAATTACCTTATTTTGGTCCATTTAGCTGCCTCCCATGCGCATGTGTGTGACACCACACATACAAGCATTAAACCAACTTGCATTAATATTACACTACAATAATTCAACTTCAATCTAACATAATAAAATGTCATTTACAAACATGAGAGTCAAAGTTCTACAGAAGAATGCCCCGGACATGAGTTAACTCTGCTAAATTTAAATGAATTGCATACAGATATAATAAAAAGGTCACACACTTTGCAAGACAGAATAACAGAAGTGCAGTAATTATACAATAATTTACCAAATCAAAATATATTGCTACTCACAGTTCAATGTGCACACAAAACTAGACTGTTAATTTAATAAGCCACCTATATATTTTCCTTAGTCATTGTGTAATGGCCGACCCCTTACCCAGCTGGCAGCTACACCTCCAAGACCTGTGGCCTGGATAATTTACTGAGGTGAATCTAACTATCAAGCCATTCCTCTAACAAAGTACACTTTTCCCCACAATCGATGGTGAAAATATAAACTCACAAAAGCAGATATGTAAAATTATACTGATTAAATGTATTAAATGAAACAACAAGACAAATGCAAACATAGAAAGAAACTTAAATATAAATATCCCTCCACCACATCAACAACGAGACACCACTATATATAAATACAACAAAACCCTCCCTTGCCCCTGTAACATATAACAAACAACACAAATAACAAAAATGAATGAGTTACGGAAATGATCATGAACTTGAGTCCGGTTATAAAAACTGTCCTGAATACGGTTGACTGAACTAATGGTAAATGAGTCGTTTGATTTTCCCGGAGCAAAATAGAACAGTCTCACCGTGGATTCTCGGTGCGTGGTGGAGAATGAAGTCCGACCCCGGGGTCTCTCGTGATGAGGATATTGAAGTCAGTCCGGCGAATTGAAAAACAAACTGGATGAAATGGTGGTGGAATACGGCAGTTATAGATGGCTCGTGGTCGTGAAATGAAAGAGTCTCTTTCTCTTCTCTCCTCTTCTCCTCTCCTCTCTCTTCCCCCCTAATGGCTTAAATAGTTCTGTGATGGCTGTAATTGATTAATAGTAAACAGGTGTTTTCCAGGTTTAAGGCTGCGGTCTTCTTCCATTATCGCATTTACTGATACACATAAACAGCAAACGGGACAATGGAAACAAGACACACTCAAAACTGACATTTGACAACACTATCTATGTAGCCCCGCTACATTTGTGGCTCAAGCCGATTCTGGCTGGTATGGTAGTGTTCTATTGGCTTTCCCCAAGCTCAAATTCCATCAGGTAGCAACAAAAATACTTATCTCTGCTTAAAAGAAAGCTGAAACCCCCTTTTATTAGCACTCACATAAAAACAGAGAGCAAGACCTTGGAGTCACTCACTTCACCCCTTGCTGGCCATGAATCTGTCTTCTCCAGGTAACCAGAGACTTTTACAGCCGGGTTCTCACTAGTGTTTCAGTAATTGGACTTGTAAAAATCCACCACAATATCTTGTACAAGCGAATATATAGTTTGTGCAACATATAAGTTGTGGTTGGAAGATACTGTATAACTTGTGCTCATAACATCTTGTTTACAAAAGATTAAAAAGACACTGCTTTTTGGGACTTCGGGTTCCATATAAGATAGCTGAAGAAGAGAAAAAAAACTTACTTCAATATGCTTCTTTAAACGTGAAGGCAATTTCTTGAAAACAGAGATTTCTTTAGGTGATGTTTTAAAAAACAACCATGCACATTCAGTTTTCATGTCTCAACAGTGAGCTGGAAGCAAGGGGAACAACTTTCCAAATGAGCAGAGGAAAACACACTATTGTGCTTTTATTATGGTTTGATACAGTATACGGCATTCTATTGACTGTGTTTGAGCAACACTGAACTATAAACTTAGTTGACAACACACTCTATAAGTCTCTGTGACACCCGTGTAGTGGGAATTGGAATCACCAGCCTACACTCTAGGTGTCTAGTATGTGGGACCGAGCGTGACCAGGATGATGGTGCAAGACAGGGAGACACAGACACAAAAGGGTTGGGTTTTGAAAAATAAAGTGAGGTTTTATTTACAGGTGCACTTAAAGAAAATAATCAAAAATAATGTCCTCGGAATTTATATATTAAAACACAGTCCAATGCAAAGGACACACAAAAACAATCAAATGGAGCCCAGAAATGACTGTATACAATATTTACAGTGCTACTTGAAAGTCCCAAAAGAAAAAGTAAAATACACACAAACTAATGAAATCCAAATATATACACAAAACAAAATGTGAAGCTGTCTTCCTCCACAGTGATCCAAGTCAGGAAGCTGCTCCTCCAAACAGTGTATAATACAGGATTCACCCAAAAATATTCAAAAATATAGAAAAAGTGTATATACAAAAATAAACAGTGCACCACTAACCACAACCCAATAAATACCTCCACCAAAGTTATTCAAGAGATATTTATATGAAAAAATATTTACAAAAACAAAGCACAAGCCGTAATGCTGTTCTGTCAGGTACCTTTCTCTAAGAAGATCTATTCAGAAAGAACCCCTCTAGAGGCCACGATTCCCTTTTGTATTCGGCCCTACGCTGACCAATTAAACGCTGTCGTCATCCCTCCCGAGGTACGCGATGGCGTGAACACGTTTAAAAGGCGTCTACTTTCCCACACAATTACTATAAAATGGAGCTGCCGGTAGCGCAGTATAGCTGTGCCGGCTTCTGAGACGCCAACGGCACTTCTGCCATAAAGTGAAAGTAAGCACTTTCTATTCTTTTCCTCCTTCCCTGAGCTACAGCCCAGACAACTACGAATAAGGGATCCCTTTACTAGACCGCGGTAAACTAATACTACGACGCTTTGCACTTTCTTTTACTCCTTTAGAGTTAATGAGGTGCGGGAAACACGTGCAGGAGTGGGTACCGACAATGCCATCCCGGCCGGTCAATGGCAAGGCTGTCTCTCCAGTCTACATGAGACCCGCTGTGACACTCCCCAAAAGACGCTAATATCGTCAACAAAGACGTCTTTCTGCACTATATAAATGAAAAAAGGTAAGTTTCCTTTCTTTATACATTTTTTCCTCCAAACAAAAGCCTCCCTCTTTACACAGCAGAGGACGCTAAACTAATTTCATTTAATTAATGGTAATGCCAGTAGTGCATATTACCACACACCCTCCCCTCAAGATTTCAGGTCATATGTGCGGGATAAATAATCTGCCACTAGATTCTTTTTCCCCGCAACATAACGTACCTGAAACCTGTATGGCTGGAGAGCCAAATACCAGCGGGCCACACGAGCATTAGAATGCCTCATCTTTTGGATCCACTGCAATGCTCGGTGGTCGCTCTCCACAATAAATTCGTTGGACAGTAGATAATACTTAAGGCTATCTACAGCCCATTTTATTGCTAATCCTTCTTTCTCTAAGGTAGCGTACTTCTTCTCTCGGTCAAACAGCTTCCTACTAATAAACAAAATTGGCCTCTTCTCGTCACCCTCTCCCTGCATCAAGGCTGCTCCCAAACCTTCCCCCGAGGCATCAACCTGCAAAGTAAAAGGTTTTGCAAAGTCAGGACAATGCAATACAACATTCTTACAAAATATTTTTTTCAGAGATTGAAAGGCATTTTCACATGACTCTGTCCATTTGACGTTTCGTGGTGCAGATCCTTTAAGCAGGTCGGTGAGGGGTGCTGCAATATCCGAAAAATTGGGGATAAATCTTCTGTACCACCCACCAAACCAAGGAATGACCGGACCTGCTTCTTTGTTCCAGGACACGGACGATCCTTTATAGCGCTATTTTGTCAATTTGGGGTCGGATCAAACCGCCCCTATGGTGTACCAAGGTATTGCACTTCCTCTTTGGCAATGACTGTTTTTTCAGGGTTAACCACAAGCCCAGCTGTTTTTAACCTTTCAAACACATCCGCCAGGTGTTTTAGATGCTCCTCCCAGGTCTTACTGTATACTACCACATCATCTATGTAGGCTCTAGCATACCTCTCTGCTCCTTGCAGCACTTTGTCCATGAGGGCTGGAAGTTCGCGCCGCTCCATGCAACCCAAATGGCATGACCGTGAACTGGTACAAACCTCCGGGAGCCCTGAAAGCGGTAAGTGGTTTTGCCTCATCGGTGAGTGGGACCTGCCAATAACCTTTGCAAAGATCAATTGTTGTTAAATATTTTGCTGGACCTAGCTGCTCTACCAGCTCGTCCACTCTAGGCATTGGGTAGGTATCAAAAGCTGAGATGGCGTTAAGCTTACTGTAATCCACACAGAATCTCATCTGTCCGTTCTTTTAGGTACGAGTACCACAGGACTACACCAGTCACTCACTGAAGGTTCGATGATGCCTAAATCTTTCATCTGTTCCAGCTCCTCTCGGAAAACCTCTTGTAGGCGTGCAGGAATTCTACAGTAGGATGTTCTCACAGGACCTGGGGATGTAAGGCGAATATCATGATGTATAGAGGAGTCCTACCAGGCAAAGATCCAAACAGACCCTCTGGAATCAATTGTTGTACTTCTGCTCTTTTGTCTCTTCAAGATGTTCCAATGATGGTCCCTTGGACTTCTCTGCAAGATGGCAAGTACTGCTCCTCTGATTCCTCTTCCTCCGGAACGCTACTGAATCAATAGCTGACTTGAAGGGTTAGTATATTCCTGCCATGGCTTCAGCATATTAATATGAAAAGTTTGCCTTAATTTCCTAGGGTGATCAGGCATATCAATCTCATAAGTGACAGGACCTTTTGAGCAACTACTGTGTATGGCCCTTGCCACTTGGCTAAAAGACTGCTCTCTGAAGTAGGCAATAATAATAGTACCTTCTGTCCAACTGTAAGTTTTCGGTCTCTGACTGCCTTGTCATACCACGCTTTCTGCTTGGCTTGTGCGTTTTCCATATTTGCTTTAACAAACTGCGACAGGTTGGCGAATTTTTCCTGCAACTTAAGGACAAAAGTTAGCACATTTTGTGACTCAGTTCTGTCTCTATCTCCCTCTAGGGTTTCCTTTAGCACAGAAAGGGGTCCTCGCACATGCCGACCATACAATAGCTCAAACGGAGAGAATCCAGTAGATGCCTGCGGAACCTCCCGGTAAGCAAACAACAGGTATGGTAGCCACTGATCCCAATCTGATCCAGTCACGCTAACAAATTTCCTCAGCATCTGTTTTAAGGTGGCATTAAATCGCTCCACTAGCCCATCCGTCTGCGGGTGATAGGGTGTGGTCCTTAAACCCCGAATTCCTAACAAACTATTCACCTGTCTTATCAATTTTGCTGTTAGATTGGACCCCTGGTCAGTTAACATTTCTCTTGGGATCCCCACTCTGGCAAATAGCTGTATTAGAGCCCTCACAATGTTACTTGCATTTGTCTTCTTCAGGGAAAGGCTTCTGGGAACCGGGTTGCGTAGTCACACACTACCAGAATATATTTATGTCCAGTGCGCTACGTTGACAGGACCCACAATATCAACCGCTATTCTGGAAAAAGGCTCTTCCACTACAGGCAAAGGTATTAGTGGAACTTTGTCTCCTCTCTTCACTGGTCCAACTTTCTGACACTCTGCACATGCTTTTATATAATTTGTTACGTCTTTAGTCCATCCTGGCCAATAGAAATGCCGTGCTAGCCTATCAGATGTTTTTACTTGCCCCAAATGACCTGACCAGGGAATGCTATGGCTAATCTGTAACACTTTTGCCCTCAGACTAGATGGCAACACCAATCTCTGCCCATGGTCATCTTGATGATACAGGAGGTCATCTTTAATAATAAATTTCTCTCCTGTCTTAGACTGCGAACCCTTTGTGGCCTTGTCAAAGCAGACACGCAGACTGGGGTCGTCCGCTGAGCGGAAGCCACATCACTCGGTAAGTCGCTACTGTTTCCTGTGAGATCCAAAGGCAATATGAGCTCACCCTGCTTCTGGGGAACGCCCCAGAGCTTCTCACGCCTTCTCTGACTACGGGCTTTACGGACCGTGCCTGTCTTGTCAGCTTCCCCAAATGGCAGCACATCCCAGCCATCCTGGGCATCTTGCTTTGCCTTGCCGCCTGGGCCCTTGTGACCATCAGAGTCTCCGCCTGCAGAGTACTCTGTAAGAGATCTTCGATCCCCGGCACGTCCAACCCTAGTAGAATTGGGTAAGGCATGTTGTCTAATATGCCCATGGGCAACTCATATCCCAAACCTTGAATCTCCAGGTTCACCCGGACAAGAGGATAGGTGACTTCTTCACCATGGACACACCTCAATACTACCTGCTGACCTGACTGTACCACTTGGTCGACCAAACAGTCTTTCCTCACCAGAGACTGGGTGCTTCCTGTATCTATTAATGCAGGGTACAG
The DNA here is from genome assembly GCF_016835505.1 of Polypterus senegalus. Lineage (NCBI taxonomy): Eukaryota > Metazoa > Chordata > Cladistia > Polypteriformes > Polypteridae > Polypterus > Polypterus senegalus. The sequence goes on along the minus strand of NC_053158.1, from coordinate 132,988,907 downwards.
TTTACCTGCCATAGTAACCCTTAGAATTTTCTCCCTATTCTTAAAAGGTGTCTTCTTCTCAGGTAGGGGGCATGGAACAAAACAAAATTTTGCCTCCTTACGTTTGTTTGGACAAAACTTAATTAGATGGCCTTTCTGTCCACAACCATGACACAACCAACCCTCCCTATAATCTGGCTTTGCAGGTGGGTTGACTAATCTTGTAGGACCACGACCCATTTCACCCGAGACATACCTGTGGGCTTAGCTGTTGTTCTGGGCCTCTGAATGACTTTATCCTCCTTCCGCAGGTTCCTTGGACGATGGGCAGCCAGGAATACCTCAGCCAGCTCCGCTGCTTCTTTGGAAGTCTTTGGCCGATGCTCCTCTACCCATGTACGGATTTTAATATCAAATACCTGCAAAAGTTGTTCTAACAGAATAAAGTCAATTATCTGGTCTATTGAGTGTTTCTGGGGTTGTAACCATTTAGTGCATAATTCTTTCAACAGTGTCAGAAGTTCTTTAGGAGACTGACCTTCCTCCCATTCGAGAGAACGGAACCTCACCCTGTATGCGTTTCGGTGCTGATCTCGTACTTCTCTAGGATGGCAGCTTTTAATGAGTCATAGATCAGGGACTCCTCTACTGGCATGGCCAAAAATGCCGCCCTGGCCCCTCCTGTAAGTAAAGGAACAAGACGGATTGCCCAATCTGCTCTTGGCCAGTCACACACTGTAGCCACCCTTTGAATGTTGAAAGGTAATGTTCTATGTCCTCGGCTCCTGGAAGGGCATCAGACGAGGGTATTCCCAAGTTCTTGCTGAGGCTCCTCTACTTCTTTCTACAGGTTCATCAGAATTGGAGGACTGCGACTGTTGCACCAAATTCACCTGTCCCTGTAGCTGGGCAAACTGGTGCTGCAGACTTTTGAATCGCTGTTCCAATCGTTGGTCTTTGTCTTCCTGCACAGCGATGAATTGTCGCAAGAGTGTCTCCACTGTACGGATATCCCCAGTGACTTGAACTTCTTCCCCTGCCTGTGCTGCTCCGAGACCACTCCTGTATTGCGGTCTGGAGTGCCAACTCCTTGAGGCTTCTTTGGAGCCATACTGCCAAAACTGTCTTCGTCCGTACTCCAAAATCAAAAATACTGTCTCACTTTTACCACCTCTGGTCGGATCCCACCGCTGCCACCAAAATGTGACACCCCGTGTAGTGGGAATTGGAATCACCAGCCTACACTCTAGGTGTCTAGTATGTGGGACCGGCGTGACCAGGATGATGGTGTAAGACAGGGAGACACAGACACAAAAAGGGTTGGGTTTTTTGAAAAATAAAGTGAGGTTTTATTTACAGGTGCACTTAAAGAAAATAATCAAAAATAATGTCCTGCGGAATTTATATATTAAAACACAGTCCAATGCCAAAGGACACACAAAAACAATCAAATGGAGCCCAGAAATGACTGTATACAATATTTACAGTGCTACTTGAAAGTCCCAAAAGAAAAAGTAAAATACACACAAACTAATGAAATCCAAATATATACACAAAAACAAAATGTGAAGCTGTCTTCCTCCACAGTGATCCAAGTCAGGAAGCTGCTCCTCCAAACAGTGTATAATACAGGATTCACCCAAAAATATTCAAAAATATAGAAAAAGTGTATATACAAAAATAAACAGTGCACCACTAACCACAACCCAATAAATACCTCCACCAAAGTTATTCAAGAGATATTTATATGAAAAAAATATTTACAAAAACAAAGCACAAGCCGTAATGCTGTTCTGTCAGGTACCTTTCTCTAAGAAGATCTATTCAGAAAGAACCCCTCTAGAGGCCACGATTCCCTTTTGTATTCGGCGCCTACGCTGACCAATTAAACGCTGTACGTCATCCCTCCCGAGGTACGCGATGACGTGAACACGTTTGCGCGTCTACTTTCCCACACAATTACTATAAAATGGAGCTGCCGGCGTGCGTATAGCTGTGCCGGCTTCTGAGACGCCAACGGCACTTCTGCCATAAAGTGAAAGTAAGCACTTTCTATTCTTTTCCTCCTTCCCTGAGCTACAGCCCAGACAACTACGAATAAGGGATCCCTTTACTAGACCGCGGTAAACTAATACTACGACGCTTTGCACTTTCTTTTACTCCTTTAGAGTTAATGAGGTCGCGGAAACGCGTGTAGGAGTGGTACCGACAATGCCATCCCGGCCGGTCAATGGCAAGGCTGTCTCTCCAGTCTACATGAGACCCGCTGTGACACTCCCCAAAAGACGCTAATATCGTCAACAAAGACGTCTTTCTGCACTATATAAATGAAAAAAGGTAAGTTTCCTTTCTTTATACATTTTTTCCTCCAAACAAAAGCCTCCCTCTTTACACAGCAGAGGACGCTAAACTAATTTCATTTAATTAATGGTAATGCCAGTAGTGCATATTACCACAGTCTCATATATGAGTTTACAATAAGTAAAAAGTAATGCTAGTTGACCTAAAAATGTAGTGGTGTTAAAGTTAAAGTAGCCCTAAATGAAATTTAATCGATTAAAGCACAAATAGCTGAATATGTACTTAAGTAAAGTAACAAAGTACTTACACTTTGTTATTTTATAGCTCTGTATTTTGGGCTTGAAGTGTATTTTCTGAACTTTTAATACCAGTTCCCCATTTTGGGACTGTGTAGGCCAAAGCCTGCAGGTAGCAGTAGCAGGGCTGGCTGATATGGGCAGACCCCTGAAGGTCCTGGCCTGCTTTATGGTCTCTTGGAGCCCTTACGCCACATTTTGAAATGTATGACATTCCATATCACGACGGTTATGCCTCTAGACAAAAATATAAGAAAAAAACAAGACAATGATTTAGAAAAGAGGCAGAAACCAAAGCCAAATGAAAAAAAAAAAACAGAAAAAATTAACAAGTGCTTAGCAAGTCCAAAACAATCCAAAAATAAAAAAGAGACGAAAAACTGAAGTCAACACTAATTCCATAGCACTGGCACTAAGGCTGTCATGAGCTTATATGGGTCTGCAGTATTAATAGGCCTGCCTCCCTAGGCTCAGCATAAAGAGGACAAAATAAAAGAGAAATTAATACATAATTTGCATAATACAACAAAACAACAATACTTCAATTATAATACAAAAAAATGAAAAACAACATATATTCAATAACATAAATTACAACAAAACACATTAAGGAAATAAATAAATAACAGAAACTTGAGCCATGGATAAAACTCCAGCTATACCATAACACCTTTATTTGCTGGTCTGTGAATACCAGAATGCAGTCTTTCAAGTTGAGTTTCCTTCTGCTCACAAATCTACTGTTTTTACTTATTCTTTGTCTGAAAACATACATTAGAATACAAATCATTGTGACAGTTATATGAACTGTCATACGTCACACTTACAAATGGATAAACAAAAGTAATACCTCCAGTAGAATGTAGTCTCTCATGCTTTGTTTTCCTTTTTCTCACACATTTCAAAGACGTGCATGTTAATTCAAAGGCAATTCTAAATGTGTTTGTTAGGACAGAGAGAGGGTTTGTGTGAGTGTGCTCTTAATATTATTTCCAGGGTTGATGTTTGGCTTCTACCCTTTACTGCCAGGTTAATTTCCAGCAGTCTGAAAGCCTGAAATTGAACAAGTAAATTCAGGAAATGGATGGACTGGTCCAATCAAGAACATTCATAAGCCAACCTGGTGTAGCACTGACCCCATGAGTTGGATGGTCCCATGTAAATGGAAAGAATTTCAGAGTACAGTACTGTCACAGTTTCATTTCATGGTAGGATCATACAGTATTTCATGGATCACGGGTAGTTTTAGTCTACATCATAGTTAAAGTGTGCATTTGGGTTAAAATGCTTTATTTTAGTATCTGTAGAAGAAAATGTTATCTCAGATTTTCAGTTGATCATTCATTGGTTCTCTACCAGGAGAGAGAATATAGTGAGCCCGTAAAACCTCAAACACATCAACACAAGTCCCAGGTTTAAGCAAATAAATTATATTTTTACAATATCCTGACAAACTTCTTCCTATCAGTCATAGAATCACCCAAGTAACCTTCTCTTCTCACCCTCTTTTTGTTCTTGTCCATCCACTCATCCAGGTGATCTTTGTCTCTCCACCTCCCAACTCCCTGAGATGGGTTGGAGCCTTCCTATGCCAGTACGTCTGGTGTTACCGCACTGCACATTGGAAGCACTTCTGGGTTAAAGTAGGGATGGTCTGCCCCTGCAGCTCCCCCTGGCAGCACCCATGGAGCACAGCAGGGTTGTCTGATGGTACCGCAGTTCCCAGCCTGCCCTTTGGGTACCCATGCAGGCAATGTAGCCCATGGGAGATGGTCTTGCCCTGTCTTTCTGTTAAACTGGTCCCCCAGCTGGGTAGGAAACCTTGAGCCATCCTGGCCAGAACGCCTGCCCATGCCCAGTATCTGAGACAATATATTGAGAGTTTTATTTATTCGTGCATTTTAAAATGTATTATTATCTTTCCACCATGGTATGCCAGTAATATGTACCACCCTTGAAGTTGATAGAAATTGTCCTTTTATTTTACTCTCGGTCGCTGAACCCTGAAATTCATGTAACCTTTCTTTCACAATCTAAAAACTTACTATGAAAATGACTGGCCACTTTATTAATGTGGCATGAGTGTAGGTATGTGCCTTGTTTTCATTGCTATCAAGACAGCCTTGGATTTCCCTTTGACCAGGTTCAGAAAATTAATAAATGCATGGCACATACTGTGTATGTTTTTTTTCTAACACTGATAGCCATATGAATACAGGATAAATCTAGATAGACAAAACAAAAGCAAAAGTTCATCTGTTTGCTTGACAGCTAATATCGTATTGCTACTTTCAATGATTTAACTTTTGGCTTTGCTTCTGAAACATAATACTTCAATGAGCTATCAGAAAGACTTCGTCGCAATTATGAAGATGACCTAATGCTCAAAAATATCCTAGTTTAGATGCAGTATTGACTTGGTACTACAATATTTGCTTTCAGCTCAGAAGAAATACTACGTGACTGCTAGTGTATTTAACAGTGGAACTTGAAATGTATCAACAATTTGACAAATTTATATCCTGCTTCTCAGAAAAGGTACATAAAATGTGCTAAAAGAAAAAAAAGATTATCCAAAGAAATGAATTTGTCTGGGTAAAAAGATTACCATGTATAAGGATAATAGCTTAACATTTAAAGACGGTGGCATACTGCACATATTCATTCTGAACAGTAGACATCCTTGCATTGAAATCACAGTTCAGTGCCTGTAAGATAATGATATGTCATATGATATAGGAAAAGGCTCTAGTCCATCATACTGAACGGTGTGCTTGAGCTCAAAAGATAATCTTTACTGAATGGGACCACTCAGCTAGTTTCCTAATGATATGCAGCCAGTTAGACTTCACAACATTAAAGAAGGTGATTATGCTAAGCTTCCATTAGTTCCAATAAACATCCTCAAAGTCGGGAAATTTAATGCCCATGTTATTTAGTGTGAGAGGCGCAGTGTGTGTATCATTTCACTGGAATATGTAAATATTCAGATATGCCACAAAACTCAATGTCACTACAGCACCAGTGCCAGGGCCAAGATCGCGGATATTGGGATTAGGCAAGGGTCCACTTCATCACATTTAGCTGTTATTAAGCCCATCTTCTATTTTTACAGAAGCCAATGACTTACTTATAACCGCAGATTCTGGGATGGCCGCTATTCTAGTTCTTCTTAGCTTGAGCGCAGTGTTTGATACAGTTAACCATAACATTTTACTGTCCCGACTTTCAGCTATTGGTATCACTGGTGCTGCTCTTTCTTGGTTCACATCATACCTCAGTGATCGCCAGTATTACGTCTTCATTAGGGAATCCAAATCTGCCACTACTTCATTCACACAAGGTATCCCTCAAGGGTCAGTTCGAGGTCCAATCCTCTTTAATATCTATATGCTCCCATTAGGTAAGATTATTCGTCGGTATGGTCTAAGCTTCCACTGCTATGCCGATGACACACAATTTTATGTAAGTGTTGATGCAACTGCAACATCTTCACCTGTTGCACTGACAGACTGCATTCAAGAAATCAATTATTGGATGACAGATAATTTTTTACAACTCAATCCTGATAAAACAGAAATCTTATTGGTTGGCACCAAATCTGTCCACTACCCTTCGTGGGCTAAAAATTGACTTAGATGGGATCCTGGTTCAACCCTCAGCATCAGTCCGTAATTTGGGTGTCATCTTTGATCAGCTTCTTACTTTTCAGTCACACATCAGCTCAATAGTACAGACAGCCTTTTTTCATCTACGCAACATTGCTCATCTGCATTGTTTCCTCAGTGTGAAACATACTGAAGCACTCATTCATGCTTTCATCACACCCCTGTCTGGACTATTGCAATGCTTTGTTTTATGGCCTCCAGACTAAATATATAAACAGATTACAATATGTTCAGAATTCTGCTGCTTGTTTACTTACACAGACTAAAAAATCTGCTCATATCACTCCTGTCCTCTATGATTACACTGGTTACCAGTTTCTTCAAGAATCAAATATAAAATTATCCTTCTCACCTTTAAAGCCCTTCATGGTTTAGCCCCTCATTATCTGTCTGAGCTGCTGCTTCCTTACACTCCTGCCTGTGCATTACGATCATTGGACGGTAAGTTACTCACTGTACATGAATACAGGTTAATAACTATGGGTGGCAGAGCTTTCAGAGTGATAGCCACTAAAATTTGGAATTCTCTCCCTCTCAGCCTTCGCAAAGGAAAAATCTATTATTAATTTCAAACTTCTGTTAAAAATGCATCTTTTCAATGAGTATTATTCTTTTTCATGTATGTAATTTCTACTGTCTTGTTAATATGTGTATTGAATTGTAAAGTGTCTGACTGTATGAAAGGTGCTACATAAATAAAAAATTATTATTATTATTATTATTATTATTACACTCCTAGCCTCCACACTGCTAATAAACAGGATTTCCAACTCCCAGGCACAAAGTACTGCATGATTAAAAAAAACATTATTTGTAGCTGTGCACAGTTTTAAATATCATCTCCAAAACTCACCACTTAATCACAGTGATTGTCATGAATTGTGTTAAGGCTTCTTTAGATTGTCTATCATTTTTTAAAAGTTTTGAATGGTTGGTCTGTTGATGCCATTTAGTAGTTATTGGATGGTTGCCTACATTTTGTGGACATCGCTGCATATTGTTTATTACTGCTTTACAGCATGAAGTTATGGGAAGTAAGTGGAAGCTAGGTTAATAAGTCAGGTGAGGATTAGTGAGCAGCAGTATGGTTTCATGCCAAGAAAGAGCACCACAGATGCGATGTTTGCTCTGAGGATGTTGATGGAGAAGTTTAGAGAAGGCCAGAAGGAGTTGCATTGCATCTTTGTGGACCTGGAGAAAGCAAATGACAGGGTACCTCAAGAGGAGTTGTGGTATTGTATGAGGAAGTCGGGAGTGGCAGAGAAGTATGTAAGAGTTGTACAGGATATGTACGAGGGAAGTGTGACAGTGGTGAGGTCTGCTGTAGGAGTGACACATGCATTCAACATGGAGGTAGGATTACATCAGGGATCGGGTCTGAAACCTTTCTTATTTGCAAAGGTGATGGACAGGTTGACAGATGAGATTAGACAGGAGTCCTCGTGGACTATGATGTTTGCTGATGACATTGTGATCTGTAGCGATAGTAGGGAGCAGGTTGAGGAGACCCTGGAGAGGTGGAGATATGCTCTAGAGAGGAGAGGAATGAAGGTCAGTAGGAACAAGACAGAATACACGTGTGTAAATGAGAGGGAGGTCAGTGGAATTGTGAGGATGCAGGGAGTAGAGTTGGTGAAGGTGGATGAGTTTAAATATTTGGGATCAACAGTACAGAGTAATGGAGATTGTGGAAGAGAGGTGGAAAAGAGAGTGCAGGCAGGGTGGAATGGGTGGAGAAGAGTGTCAGGAATGATTTGTGACAAACAGGTATCAGCAAGAGTGAAAGGGAACATCTACAGGACGGTAGTGAGACAACCTATGTTATATGTGCTGGAGACGGTGGAACTGACCAGAAAGCAGGAGACAGAGCTGGAGGTGGCAGAGTTAAAGATGCTAAGATTTGCATTGGGTGTGACGAGGATGAACAGGATTATAAATGAGTACATTAGAGGGTCAGCTGAAGTTGGATGGTTGGGAGACAAAGTCAGATAGGCAAGATTGTGTTGGTTTGGATATGTGCAGAGGAGAGATGCGGGTATATTGAGAGAAGGATGCTAAGGATAGAGCTGCCAGAGAAGAGGAAAAGAGGAAGGCCTAAGCAAAGGTTTATGGATGTGGTGAGAGAGGACGTTCAAGTGATGGGTGTAACAGAACAAGATACAGAGGACAGAAAGATATTGAAGAAGATGATCTGCTGTGGCAACCCCGAACGGGAGCAGCCGAAAGAAGAAGATGCCTGCTACCAATCATATCACACAGATGTTACGTGGCATGTTGTGTCATCAGGTCCACCGTTGTGTCATCAGGTCCACCGTATTTAAGATAGTGGCACTGACACTGTGTAACATCTGTAGGCATAATAAGTTTGGGAGTAACATCTGTAGGCATAATAAGTTTGGGAGTGAGGCAGGAGAGAAGCCAAAAAAGGGTCAATACCAGAAGATCAAAAAGTCAGAGCATCAAAGACAAAATGAGAGACAAAAAAATCAAAAGTAAAAAAGTTTGAAAGAACTATTAGAAAAGGAATTTGATCTGCAACTGCGATGAGGAAGTGAAATCTAGCGGGACCTTTTAATCTGTCATGTCATGCCACGACCTCATAGGGACACGCCCCTAACAACGGGTGCCTTCCAAAATAGTGGTAAACATGAAAACCAAAATGTAGATGAAGCAGTGCAAAAAATTATCTAACCATCAAAACAAAAGAATCATCGCAAACAGAGATAAATCAAAAACTCCAGAAGGAACTTTATGCTAATATAGTTAGCATATTAAAACCATGCGAGTCACTGTGACATACAGACACACACACATCATCGCAATATCAGTGTTTTTGGTATCAGGGGACCCTAAAACGTTGAGATCCAATGAAAACTGGAGCTTGAAATTTTTGACAATTCTAAAGCATTCGCTCCTCCCCATAGATGATAGGTAATTTTGGTGCAAAGCAAAAATTATTCAAAGTTCAGTCAATTTATATTTTCATTGCCATTTTTTCTCATTTGTTGGACTCCATTGTCATTGTATTACTGCTGAGAATTGTATCATATGACGTCATTTTCCAGTTGATATTTAAGATGGTGACAAGCTGTAACTCAGTGGTTCTCAAACTATTGGGCCCCCCTAGGGAGGTGCGAAGTAACAAAAACAGGGGTGCAAAGATGTGAAAAAAAGAAAGCAAGAATCAAAAATATGAAAAATACATCTATTGAAACCAAAACAAATTAACTTAAACTACATTCTGATACTAGAAAAATAAATATAGAGTTAGATAAATGTCGATAAAAGTTAAGTAAGTATGATAAAATATGCATCTATGATATATCATTAATTCAAAAAGAACAAATTGGTATTGGTGGGCTCCTTTCAAAAAAATGTTAGGGGTGGCGCGATTAAAACTGTTATGAAAACTCGGGTCGCAAATACTTAAAGTTTGAGAAACACTGCTGTAACTAGTGTCCAAGATTTTGAATTAAAAACAAAAAAAATTTCATAGTGGTTAGGTAGCTTAAAACGATTCTGTAGGGATTTCGATTTTCATTTTTGATCCCCTGGTTCTGATCTTTGCACTTTTCCCTACAATTATGATTTTCTCTGTCTAATCTCCAAGTCTGTTTATTTTATTTTTTAACTGCCTTTTTCCATTGTGGAAGAACAATGACAGGATATAAAGACAAGTACAAACATATTAAATTACCTAATAAAAGCAGCACAAAAAATGAGGTAGGATGAGGTTAAGATTGTGATCACATCATGTGATGCATATCATCATCTCCCAGTGCTGGAGGCACTCTCCTTCCATTCAACCATTTAGCTTCAAGCACGATGATGTGAAATCCAATGAATTTTGAAAGTACTTATTCACATTGAAATCCAATGATGCCTAGACTTTTAAAACATTTGAGTGAAAAGTTAAAAAAAAGAAAGAAAGCGCAGACAAGTAGTTGATCAGGGTTGTGACAGGCTGCTGGTATCTGCTGACACCCACCCATGTCGTACTCTTGAGCATAGCTCCAAATGAGAGGTTCAACAACATCACTATTTTTACAAAACTAAAAATGATTGCTCACATTAGCCTCTTTTAAGATGTGGCATTAAATGTTGAGGTTTTATACACATTTTGTTAACAAAAAAAGTTAAATTAGACTTGCTGTGTATTCATCCATGTACAAAGTAGGAAACTATCCTGGACTGGATGCTAAATACATTTGCTTATTTGGGTAATGTCTTCATACAATGTGACTTACAACATTCAAGGTACAATTGCCTACATTTCTTTTCAGGCAGAAGTTAAGAAATCGAAGCATGACTTCTTTGTCGATCTAATATCCCGTCATTCAAACAATCCTAGGGTTTTATTTAATTCAATTAATGCAGCCATTCACCCTCATTCTATGATGGGATTAAATAGCACTGTTCATTCATGTGAGCAGTTTCTATCATTCTTTGTCAGCAAAATTGATACTATCCGCCGTGGCATTGTTCAAACTGGCTATGAACTTCCTACTGTTAATCATGACATTGTTCCAGATTCCTCTGATCAAATCTCACTTTCAATGCTGAAAAGAACTATTGACACCCTTAAACCAGCTTCCAGCCCCCTTGATATTATACCACCACGTCTCTTAGTGGAAGCCTTCGATGTGTTGGGCCCATCCTTACTAGCCATTATCAATGATTCTACTAGTCGGGGTTGGGTTGTGGCCAACAGGATTTCCTGGAGTTTTAACCAATTTCCGAGCTGCCATTTTTGGCTAAAATTCTAGAAAAAATGATTTATAATCAATTGGTCAATCACCTTAACTCCAATAATTTATTTGAGATCTACCAATCTGGCTTTAGGCATTATCATGGTGTTGAAACGGCACTCCTGAAAATGTTCAATGACATCTCTCTTATTACTGACTCAGGTGATGCGGCAGTCCTTGTCCTTCTTGATCTGTCCGCTGCCTTTGACACCATTGACCATGAAATATTGCTGATGCGGCTTGAACATCTTGTTGGGCTTAAAGGGGCTGCTCTTAACTGGTTCAGGTCATATTTAACTGGTAGACACTTTTCAGTGACTTTAAATTCCTCTTTTTCATCTACTGCTCCTCTTAAATATGGTGTTCCTCAGGGATCAATCTTGGGTCCTATTTTATTCTCTAAATACCTTCACCCTATTGGAGCTATTTTAGGAAATTTAACATTTCTTTTCACTGCTATGCTGATGATACTCAGGTTTATATTCCCATCTGCACCTCTGCAACAAATCAACTCCACAACTGTCTGTCTGAACTAAGATCCTGGATGGCTAATAATTTTCTTGATCTAAATCAAAATAAAAGGTGCTTATAGTGGGTCCATCAGCTAAAGCCCAAATTGGTCTTGGACTTCTCAGCTCTTTCTCTGTCTTTTCCAAACCGCAAGTCCACAATCTTGGTGTTACCTTTGATAGTAACCTCTCTTTTGAGAAACAAGTAAATTCTGTAGTCAACAGTTGCTTTTTCCAACTTCGTCTACTAGGTAAGATCAAGCCTTTTTTATCTTCTAAAGATCTTGAGAAAGCTACTCATGCTTTTATTTTTTCTCGCCTCGATTACTGCAATTCGCTGTATTCTGGGACTAACAAATCTCTGATACGCAGGTTACAGTTGGTCCAAAATGCTGCCGCTCGCTTTCTGGTTGGGGCAAGGAAGTATGATTCTGTTTCTCCTATTTTAGCTTCTTTACACTGGCTGCCTGTCAGTTTTCGAATTGATTTTAAAATCTTGCAGCTAGTTTTTAAATCTTTACATGGGCTCGCTCCTGCCTATTTATCTGAATTGTGTGTTTTACACCAGCCATCCAGAGTGTTTAGATCTTCTGGTCAGTTGTCTCTTGTTGTCCCTCGTACCAAATGTAAAACCAAGGGGAACAGGGCCTTTGCGGCTGCTGCCCCTCGCCTAAGGAACTCTCTACCTCATCATATTAAGGAGTCATCTACAATTGAAATGTTCAAAACAAGATTAAAAACTCACTTCTCTTCACTTGCATTCAGTGACCTTCAGTAATACTTATGGTTTCCATCTTTGTGATTATATAACATTATTTCTATTTATTATCTGTTTTATTTTATGTTCATATATTTTATTACTATTTATGTTTTATTGTTTATTGTTTTTTCTATTCTATTATTGCAAAGCACTTTGGCTGCAGCATTACTATGTTGTTTTAAATGTGCTATATAAATAAATTGACATTTCTTTTGTATTTCCAACTAGCGCACAGGCATTAGAAGTGATTGCCTGTGGTCACACAGCATCAGGAGTGGGATTTGAACCCACAACTCTAGTGTTTGAGGTCTAAAGCCTTACCCACAATGCCACACCACAGTCAGAGATAGAGCTGGTGCATGTCTTTAGGATAAGGATGGAGACCAGATAATCCAGAGGGAAAACCCACATTGACAATGGAGAAACTTGTGAACTCCACAGTGACAATGATGAGGCTGGAGCGCACACTGACGAATCTGGGGCTGCAAGATAGCAGTACTAAGTCATGCACCAACCCCTGCTTTCTGTTTCAAGAGATAGCGTTAATCCTTAATTTTACTATTTAATATTTGTGGTACTTACATACAGTTCTGCTATGATGCATTAACAGTGAAATGGTGGCTGGCTTGTATATAGTATATATATAGACTGTAATATTTCTCATCGGTGCCTGTGTTAAATTTTGTAGTCATTATATTAAAAAAAATATTGGGTATAGTGTTGCAGTGAATTCTTTACACAGTTCTCACACTCACACTTGCACAAAAGAATGAAAACATTCTGTTTTTAAAGATACAAAAAAAACTTGACTGTAATATTTTTCTTGCAAGCTTTATGCCTTATCTTGTGTATATGAACAGTATGCAAAGCGCTATTTAAATAATAAAAGATGGTCATATTCATTTTAATGATTTGCACTCTGCTATTTTTTTTTTAAATAAAGTTTGGTGATTGATAGAGTAGCATCTTATTCTGAATGGCACCAAACTTAGATTGTCTAGTTTCCGGGTTCTTTTTTTTTCCCAGTACCTGAGCCTTCTTTGTTAATAAAGCAGTTTATCTGTAATAATTCAGACCAACTTATCTGTTCTGACTCTATTAGGCATCTACAGCTGAATGATATCTACTTTTTGTCAATGAAATGTCTGTTGTTTTGTGCATTATGTTTCAGGCAGGATTATCAACCTGACTTAACTTTATTGTTTGTGTTGTTTTTTTAATATTATTTTGCATGCTAGCTTATGGTCGTCTAGTATATTTTATTAAAAAAAAATGATTTTATGTATTCAAAATTTTTATATTTCAGCCAGGGTTCCTCCCCTGGCTGGGGTTCAAATCTTTGTTTTATGTCTATTCTTTTCTTTATGTTGATATTGTGAATTATGTTAGAAGTTTGATAATACTTATGTATTTTATTAGTCTGGAGTATTGTTTGGTTTCTTTGTGTATAAGCTGTCTTTGTCATGTACTTTGTTTTTTGTAGGTGGTGCCCACCAAGAGGTGGGGGTCACCTGCCAATCACCACTAGGAACCGCCCTCTGCCCTATAAATCTAGATGGTCTCAAACAGTTCCTGGCGGTTCATTTCAAATGTGCTTGGCAGTTTTGTGAGAGTTTCTTTGTATAGTTCTGGATGTTTGTGATCCTTTCGATTTTTGTATCGGGACTTTCTTACTTTGTATTGCCTTTTGTGTTGTAGGCAACTTCTTTGTGCCTTTTGTGCTCCTTTAAAGCTTCACTCTTGTAAAAGAGCAAGTTTTGTGAGGAATAAATCTTGATTTTATTTATAAAAACTGCCTTTGCCCTTATTACTAGCTGAGGATTGATGGTCCCCTCTAGTGGACATTTTTGGAAGTGTTTTTTTGGTATTATGTGGTTTGGGTCCTCTAGTTCTTAACTATAATTTTGTATATAAGTATTTTTATTTATATTTTAATTTATTTCCTGCTGTCAGGGTATTGAATGCTTCCTCCTGATGTATTCTTTAAGTACATTTTGAAAAATATGCACAATATACATTAATTTATTATTTATTTATGAAGGACTAGGGTGTGCGGCATGGTGGTGCAGTGGGTAGTGCTGCCACCTCGCAGTTAGGAGACCCGGGTTCACTTCCCGGGTCCTCCCTGTGTGGAGTTTGCATGTTGTCTGCGTGGGTTTCCTCCGTCCAGTCCAGGTTAGATGCATTGGCGATTCTAAATTGTCCCGTGTGTGTGCCCTGCGGTGGGCTGGCACCCTAACTGGAGTTTGTTTCCTGCCTTGTGCCCTATGTTGGCTTGGATTGGCTCCAGCAGACACCCGTGACCCTGTAGTTAGGATATAGCGGGTTGGACAATGGAATGGAATGGACTAGGGTGTTGTACCGTGTTAGCCAATATGGATGTGGTGAGAAATTAAGTAAAATGACACCTTTTATTGGCTAACTAAAAAGATCACAATATGCAAGCTTTCGAGGCAACCCGCTTCTTCAGGCAAGAATTAGGGGCCTGAGTTGCCTCTTTTAGTTAGCCAATAAAAGGTGTCATTTTACTTAACTTTTCATGTTATTTATTTATGATTAATTAATGAATTGATTGCCTGTATTATTTGTCCTGCCAGTCTGTATCTTTGTTCTTTATGTTACTACTACTCTATGCATCTGAATTTCCTAATAGGATAAATAAAATTTATCTAAGATAATCTAATTTAGTTATTGGCCCTGTCCCCTTTATGTGGAGTCTCAGGGGGCAGGGCCACCATGAGGTAGGAGCTGAAGAACTGTCTGACAGGCAGAGGGGTAGGTTCTCCAGAACAGCATTGTCATTTGTATTGTGATTTGGATTACTTGGTTTCTTGGCTTGTAGACTGTATTTTGTTGGTTCTGGCATCTTATACAAATTGCCCTATTTATGAGGTAAGGCCTCTTTCTAACTCTTTTTGAGTTTGGGGCCTATAGGCAGGGAAGCCTGACGTTCCATTTAGGAGGCTAACATTTTGTGCTTGATGAGCCAGAGAAATCATGACATTGCAGACCTATGGTTACTTTCTGTTATCTAGCAACACGTTATATTCATTTTTCTGTCATCTTGAATTTAAATTTGTGCAATTGTGCAAACTTTCACTTAAGTTTTGCTAGAAGCTTAAAAAGTGTCTCTCTGTACTTCTAGAAAGGAATCTTTTGTGTTCCATATAGTTTTGTTTTCTGATCATGATGTTTTTTGTTTTGTTTTTGTTGAGTAATTTAACTTACCTGCTTGTGACTCAACCACACTTGTGTGACCACAATTTCATTAAATATTAGATAAGCCTTAAATTTTACTTTGAAAAAAGTTAGCACTAATGCCCTAAAAATACCCCAGGATATTTGGGGGTTGCTGCTGACTGAACACTGAAATCAAATTGTGGTAGTGCAGAATATATAAATTACATATGGACAATATGAACAGTTAGGATATGCATATCATCTTACACACGGATAGACAGTTGGCAAATGAAAAACACTCTGGCATCATGCAGAAATGACACTTGTTGTGCCATGCAGTATATGCACTTAGATGGTGTCTGTGACCATTTTCTACTTCATGCCAAATCGCTTTAAAGTGCTTGTCATTATCCCATTAACCCCTACACAGTCCTGCTGACTACTGAGGTTTGAAGTCCTCATGGCAGCAGTGTCACAGATTCATCCCAATAAAGGGCTAGCTTATTTAACAATAATTATTAGGAATCTCCATTACACTCTTCATCATCACTGAGGTGATTCTTTATTCAGACAAGCACTAATGCCAGCATGGAGTTCTGATTTATTTTTTCTCTATGGAAGTCTCATCCCCCTTTCTTGAACACTTCTGATTTATGTTTATTTAGATCCTTACAGTATGTTTATATTCCCATTTTGTGCATTCTTTGCCTTTATTAAATTATTATTTTCTATATATTTATTCCAGTTATTTATCATTAGTTAATTCCTTGCATTGCTGAGTGGAACCCCAAGAGGTGTGCTGCCCTAAGTAATTCAGGCTGTTTTGTCAATGGCCAAGATGTCACTGCTGAAGGCCTGCACTCATCTATACTAATAAAAGGCAAAGCCCTCACTGACTGACTGACTCACTGACTCATCACTAATTCTCCAACTTCTCATGTAGGTAGAAGGCTGAAATTTGGCAGGCTCATTCCTTACAGCTTCCTTACAAAAGTTGGGCAGTTTTCATTTCGAAATTCTACACGTAATGGTCATAACTGGAACCTATTTTTCTCCATTTACTGTAATGGAGTTGAGCTCGAAAGCCGTGGGGGGCGGAGTTTCATGTGACATCATCACGCCTTCCACGTAATCACGCAGTACGTTGAAAACCAGGAAGAGCTCCAAAAAGCGCTGAAGAAAACATGCATTATATAATTGAGAAGGCAGTGAAACAATAAGAAGCGAGCAACTGACATATACAACCATATTCATGAGTGCTGCTACTTCGGAAACAAAGCACGGTGTAAACCTAAAGTTTAAATTAAGTTCATAGACAGGTTGCCGATGGCGTTTGTCATGCCCACGGGTAATGCGGGATACAAGTTTAATGAGAGGACGCAGGATATAGAGGAGAGTTTTGATCACTTTGTAACTAAGTTAAAATTACACGTGAAGGGCTGTGCTTATGCAAATTCAAAGAGACTGTGTTTGTGGGGGATTGACAGTTAAGGCGGGTGGGGGAGTCACGCCATCATCTCCCTTCCCATTCATCTCATTTCGCTCTGAGCTGAGCTCCGAAGCCAACGCATTGTTACGGAAGCGACTTTGTGACGCTGCCACCAAATGCTCACAGAAAAATCCACAAGTTAATACACACGCTGTCTCTACAGTTTCGCCACACTGAATCCTCCAGGCACTACTTACAAAAGGTTACATTGACAATCGTGTTACGCTATTTTTAAAATCTTTCCTTTTCTTAGCACAAGCACAGCTGAGAAGCTTCGATGCATGTGCTCCATAACGCGTTAAAAAATCACGCATTTAATCACACTTTGCATTCCAAGCAAAGGGAGCTTCTGTCAATGCATGACTTCCTGGTACACCGATTACATTGATCAGTGCTTCCCGATTCATTTTACCCTCGCACCACCTTAGTTTGAGAAGTATGAAAAATATGAGGTTAACACAGAAAAACAGATCACCAATTCAAGCTTTATGAATAATTGATTCGCCATCAATAATTGTTTTGGTAAAGCCATACTCAGTGTAATCCTCCTTCCATTTTATAATTTTTCCACCTCTAGCCATGATTAAATGAGCGGTAAAAAAGTAAGAGCGAAGCGAGGGTGACTTATTCAGGCAGGCAGGTGACAGCTCAATAGCTCGAATTTGGATATAAGTAGGTTCTATTTAGTTGCCAGAAATATCTTTGTTAGGAATGGAAGTTGAATTTAGTCTTTAAATTTCTATGGTAGAGAAAAAGTTACGCAATGATGACTAAATTTAACTATATAAAGTCAAAACTTGTATATATAAAGTCATTCCCGAATATATAAAGTCAAAACTTGATTATATAAAGTCACTGTCGGAATAAATAAAGTCAAAACTTGTTTCTGAATATATAAAGTCAGCGTCAGTATATATAAAGTCAAAACTTGTTTCTGAATATATAAAGTCAAAACTTGAAAATATAAAGTCAGCGCTGGAATATACAAAGTCAGCGCTGGAATATCCACCCATTTCCCAACCCGTTGAATCCGACCACAGGGTCACGGGGGTCTGCTGGAGACAATCCCAGCCAACACTGGGCAAGGCAGGAACCAATCCTGGGCAGGGCACATGCATCATTTTCAAAACATTAACCGAACAGTGTTATTTTAATTCATTTTTCTGAATACGGTTTTGCTCACTTAGTTCAGTTCAGAGTCGTTTCAATCAATAGATTTTGACTTTGACTTTATATAATCAGGAATGACTTTATATATTCCAGCGATGACTTTATATATTCGTTTTGACTTTATATATTCAGAAAAAAGTTTTGACTTTATGTATACTGACGCTGACATTATATATTAAAGTTTTGACTTTATATATTCCGACAGTGACTTTATATATTCAAGTTTTGACTTTATATATTCTGAAGCACGCCCTCCACAATACTTTATATATTCACAAAATCAATGTATTTGCCTGTTTCCAACAGTCCACAAGCATTCCCCATAGTATATGCTTTTCTGTGTGTATATATGTACAGTGACAGAATTAGGGTTTTCTCCAGCAGGGCGGTGCATAAAACCCTTGTACCCTCTGGACCACACATCAGACACCAGATAAAAGTCCAAATAATTATTTATTATAATAATTATGTGCACAAAGCACGCTCCTCTCCACAATACTCAATAACAATAATCAATAAACCAATCCTCCACTGCTCAAAAAATTAAAGGAACACTTTGAAAACACATCTGATCTCAATGAGAAAAAGAAATCCTCATGGATATCTATACTGATATCGACTGGGTAATGTGTTAGGAACGAAAGGATGCCACATCGTTTGATGGAAATGAAAATGATCAACCTACAGAGCCCTGTATTCAAAGACGCCCCAAAAATCAGAGCGAAAACATTATGTGGCAGGCTAGTCCATTTTGCCAAAATGTAATTGCAGCAACTCAAAATTGTACGCAGCACTTTGTATGGCCCCTGTGTTCTTGTATACATGCCTGACAACATCGGTGCATGCTTCTAATGAGATGACAGATGGTGTTGTGGGGATCTCCTCCCAGATCTGGACCAGGGCATCACTGAGCTCCTGGACAGTCTGAGATGCAACCTGGTGGCATTGGATGGACCAAAACATAATGTCCCAGAGGTGTTCTATTGGATTTAGGTCAGGAAAGTGTGGTGGCCAGTCAATGGTATCAATTCCTTCATCCTCCAGGGACTGCCTGCATACTCCCACATGAGGCCAGGAATTGTCGTGCACCAGGAGCCACTGTACCAGCATAGGGTCTGACAATGGGTCCAAGGATTTCATCCTGATACCTAATGGCAGCCAAGGGGCCTTTGTCAAGCCTGTAGCACTCTGTGTGACCCTCCATGGATATGCCTCCCCAGACAATCATTAACCCACCACCAAACTGCTCATGCTGAATGATGTTACAGGCAGCATAATGTTCTCCATGGCTTCTCCAGACCCTTTCACTTCTGTCACGTGCTCAGGGTGAACCTGCTCTCATCTGTAAAAAGCACAGGGCACCAGTGGTGCATCTGCCAATTCTGGTATTCTATGGCTAATGCCAATCGAGCTGCATGCTGCTGGGCAGTGAGCTCAGGGCCCATTAGAGGACATGGGGCCCTTGGGTCACCCTCATGAAGTCTTTCTGGTTGTTTGGTCAGAGACATTCACACCAGTGGCCTGCTGGAGGTCATTTTGTAGGGCTCTGGCAGTGCTCATCCTGTTCTTCCTTGCCCAAAGGAGCAGATACTGGTCCTGCTGATGGGTTATGGACCTTCTATGGCCCTCTCCAGCTCTCCTAGAGTAACTGCTTGTCTCCTAGAATCTCCTCCATGCCCTTGAGACTGTGCAGGGAGACACAGCAAACCTTCTGGCAATGACACATATTGATGTGCCATCCTGGAGAAGTTGGACTACCTGTGCAACCTCTGTAGGGTCCAGGTATCGCCTCATGCTACCAGTAGTGACACGGACTGTAGCCAAATGCAAAACTAGTGAAGAAACAGTCAGAAAAGATGAGGAGGGAAAATGTCAGTGGCCTCCACCTGTTAAACCATTCCTGTTTTGGGGGTCATCTCATTGTTGCCCCTCTAGTGCATCTGTTGTTAAATTCATTAACACCACAGCAGCTGAAACTGATTAACAACCCCCTGTGCTACTTAACTGACCAGATTAATATCCCATAAGTTTCATTGACTTTATGCTATACTCTGATTAAAAAGTGTTCCTTTAATTCTTTTGAGCAGTATATATATATATATATATATATATATATATATATATATATATATATATATATATATATATATATTGTAATAATTCCAAAAGGAGACAGCACAAAGGTTTGGGGTTTTCCGGCCCCGTATATTGTAGACGATCCACAATAATGTAAAAAAAAACAGTTCAAATGCGAGACGCCGAAGCATGGCGTCGGCGGCCATTTTATAAGGGGGAGCCGGAAGTGGAGGAATGCTGGGAAGGAACCGTGAGGGATGCTGGGACCAATGACATCAGGACAAGATGGCGGAGGAAGGGCGGAAGTAAACGTAGTGCCGGCAAAGCCTACTTATGGCGGCGGAGCGTCCTTTTTTCTGTAATAAAGCACAGGTAGAAAGTTAGTACCTCGCCATTTCCTGCCGGTGAATGCTTTCCCAGGTGTGTTAAAATCCGTCCGCGGTCTCCTACTGCAGCGACAAAATATACATCCGCGTCCGACAAAATATACATACATCCGTCCGTCCGTCCGTCCTCTTCCGCTTATCCGAGGTCGGGTCGCGGGGCAGCAGCTTAAGCAGAGAGGCCCAGACTTCCCTCTCCCGGCCACTTCTTCCAGCTCTTCGGGAGAATCCCAAAGGCGTCCCCAGCCCAGCCGGGAGACATAGTCCCTCCAGCGTGTCCTGGGTCTTCCCCGGGGCCTCCTCCCAGTTGGACGTGCCCGGAACACCTCACCAGGGAGGCGTCCAGGAGGCATCCTGATCAGATGCCCTAGCCACCTCATCTGACTCCTCTCGATGCGGAGGAGCAGCGGCTCTACTCTGAGCCCCTCCCAGATGACTGAGCTTCTCACCCTATCTTTAAGGGAAAGCCCAGACACCCTGCGGAGGAAACTCATTTCAGCGCTTGTATTAGCGATCTCGTTCTTTGGTCACTACCCATAGCTCATGACCATAGGTGAGGGTAGGAGCGTAGATCGACTGGTAAATTGAGAGCTTTGCCTTACGGCTCAGCTCCTTTTCACCACGACAGACCGATGCAGAGCCCGCATCACTGCGGACGCCGCACCGATCCGCCTGTCGATCTCACGCTCCATTCTTCCCTCACTCGTGAACAAGACCCCGAGATACTTGAACTCCTCCACTTGGGGCAGGATCTCTCCCCAACCCTGAGAGGGCACTCCACCCTTTTCCGGCTGAGGACCATGCTCTCGGATTTGGAGGTGCTGATTCTCATCCCAGCCGCTTCACACTCAGCTGCGAACCGATCCAGAGAGCTGAAGATCACGGCCTGATGAAGCAAACAGGACAACATCATCTGCAAAAAGCAGTGACCCAATCCTGAGTCCACCAAACCGGACCCCTTCAACACCCTGGCTGCGCCTAGAAATTCTGTCCATAAAAGTTATGAACAGAATGGTGACAAAGGGCAGCCCTGGCGGAGTCCAACTCTCACTGGAAGCGGGCTCGACTTACTGCGGCAATGCGGACCAAGCTCTGACACGGTTGTACAGAGACCGAACAGCTCTTATCAGGGGTCCGGTACCCCATACTCCCGAGCACCCCCACAGGATTCCCGAGGGACACGGTCGAATGCCTTTTCCAAGTCCACAAAACACATGTAGACCGGTCGGGCAAACTCCCATGCACCCTCAGGACTCTGCTAAGGGTGAAGAGCTGGTCCACTGTTCGCGACCAGGACGAAAACCACACTGTTCCTCCTGAATCCGAGGTTGACTATCCGGCGGACCCTCCTCTCCAGAACCCCGAATAGACTTTTCCAGGGAGGCTGAGGAGTGTGATCCCTCTATAGTTGGAACACACCCTCCGGTCCCCTTTTAAAGAGGGGACCACCACCCCGGTCTGCCAATCCAGAGGCACTGTCCCGATGTCCATGCGATGTTGCAGAGGCGTGTCAACCAAGACAGTCCTACAACATCCAGAGCCTTAAGGAACTCGGGCGTATCTCATCCCCCCCCGGGGCCCTGCCACCAAGGAGTTTTTTGACCACCTCGGTGACTTCAGTCCCAGAGATGGGAGAGCCCACCTCAGAGTCCCCAGGCTCTGCTTCCTCATTGGAAGGCATGTTAGTGGGATTGAGGAGGTCTTGAAGTACTCCTCCCACCGACCCTAGCGTCGAAGTGAGGTCAGCAGCGCACCATCCCCACCATATACGGTGTTGACACTGCACTGCTTCCCCTCCTGAGGCGCCGGACGGTGGACCAGAATCTCCTCGAAGCCGTCCAAAGTCGTTCTCCATGGCCTCTCCAAACTCCTCCCATGCCCGAGTTTTGCCTCAGCAACAACGAAGCCGCGTTCGCTTGGCCTGCGGTACCTATCAGCTGCCTCCAGAGACCCACAGGACAAAAAGTCCTATAGGACTCCTTCTTCAGCTTGACGGCATCCCTCACGCCGGTGTCCACCAACGGGTTGGGGATTGCCGCCACGACAGGCACCACCACCTTGCGGCCACAGCTCCGGTCAGCCGCCTCAACAATAGAGGCACGGAACATGGCCCATTGGACTCAATGTCCCCACCTCCCTCGGGGCGTGGTTGAAGTTCTGCGGAGGTGGGAGTTGAAGCTACTTCTGACAGGGGACTCTGCCAGCCGTTCCCAGCAGACCCTCACAACACGTTTGGGCCTACCAGGTCTGACCGGCATCTTCCCCACCATGAAGCCAACTCACCACCAGGTGGTGATCAGTTGACAGCTCCGCCCCTCTCTTCACCCGAAAGTGTCCAAGACATATGGCCGCAAGTCCGGCGACACGACCACAAAGTCGATCATCGACCTGAGGCCTAGGGTGTCCTGGTGCCAAGTGCACATATGAACACCCTTATGCTTGAACATGGTGTTGTTATGGACAATCCATGGCGAGCACAGAAGTCCAATAACAAAACACCTCGGGTTCAGATCGGGGCCATTCCTCCCAATCACGCCCTTCCAGGTCTCACTGTCATTGCCCACGTGAGCATTGAAGTCTCCCAGCAAAGCGAGGGAATCCCAGAAGGTATGCCCTCTAGCAACCCCTCCAGAGACTCCAAAAGGGTGGATACTCCAAACTGCTGTTGGCGATATGCACAAACAACAGTCAGGACCCTTCCCCCCACCCGAAGGCGGAGGGAGGCCACCCTCTCGTCCACCGGGGTAAACCCCAATGCACAGGCTCCAGTGGGGGCAATAAGTATGCCCACACCTGCTCGGCGCCTCTCACCGGAGGCAACTCCAGAGTGGTAGAGAGTCCAGCCCCTCTCAAGGAGATTGGTTCCAGAGTCCAAGCTGTGCGTCGAGGTGAGTCCGACTATATCTAGCGGAACCTCTCACCTCGCACTAGCTCAGGCTCCTTCCCTTCAGAGAGGTGACATTCCCGTCCCAAGAGCCAGTTTCTGTAGCGAGGATCAGACCGCCAAGGTCCCGCCTCGCCACCACCCAACTCACACTGCACCCAACCTCCTTGGCCCCTCCCATAGGTGGTGAGCCCATGGGAAGGAGGACCCACGTTACCTCTTGGGCTGTGCCCGCCGAGCCCCATGGGTGCAGGCCCGGCCACCAGGCTCGCCATCGAGCCCCACCTCCAGGCCTGGCTCCAGAGGGGGCCCGGTGACCAGCGTCGGGCAAGGGAAAGCGTTGTCCAAGTTTTTTCTTCATTGGAGGTTTGTTGAACCGCTCTTTGTCTCATCCCTCACCTAGGACCAGTTTGCCTTGGGTGGCCCTACCAGGGGCATAAAGCCCCGGACAACATAGCTCCTAGGATCATTGGGACACGCAAACCCCTCCACCACGATAAGGTGACGGTTCAACACTCATATCAACAACAACACTCATATCAATGACAAAACAATTACATTAACAATCATGTTACGTTATTTTTAAAATTTTTCCTTTTCTTTTTCATAACTTCTTTAACACAATGCTTCTCCGCTGCGAAGTGCGGGTATTCTGCTAGTTCTTTATACAATGGAAATTGAGAAACTGACAGCAGATCCATAAGTGGTTCATTGAAGTTCATTGCGTCTGTATAAAAGTTGATTTTTTCATTTCTAGATTTCTGATGGGTCGTGATTTGGGACTTGCTTGGGGTTGTCTTTCAAGTCTCTCTATTATAATAAAAAAATCTTGGGAAGAGAGACGAGATGTGAGTTTCTCAGAGAGACACTTTCATGTACCGCAAGACAAGACTTTGTGCCAAGAGATTTAACAATGACAAAGAGTAGATGACAAAGTAGAACATCGTAAAGAATTCAAAGACGGTGGTGCGATACACATACAGAGCAGGTTAGAGAAATGGAAGTAGGAAAATTTGAAAGTCTCAAAAAAATGATAGTAAAGATTGCATTAGCAAAAACAAACAGAAATTATTACTCTGTGATATAACGGAACAGTGAAAAGAGATCAAATATATTGTTTGGATTTAAACTTTAAGTCGGAGACTTGTAGATCGTCTAATTCGTGTTGCCATCAGTGAAAATTAGTGTTTCTTCCCAATGAAGAAGTGTATCCGCGAGGATTAAAAAGTTTTTTGACTGGTGAAAGTGAAATCCCGTGAGAGAAAATTTCAAGTCCTGCGAGACAAGACTTTATGTAAAGAGATTTGGAAAAGTCCTGCCCACATCTAAAACATTTACAACCATGCACACAGTTTAATCATTTCTCATTTGTGTGAATGCTATTGTCAGACACAATTCATGTAGAGAGAAAGAAACAATATTTACTCACGGGCAGTTACACATTATGTTATCACGATGTAATTCCACACACGTAATCAAAATTCAATGTGATATTAACGAAAAGGTAAAAGCAAAAAGAGATCGAATATATGGACATACAGTAGGTGATATGATAGAAGTATGTAGATATTGTTTGGCTTTAAACTTTAAGTCGGAGACTTGTAGATAGTTCATTTCGTGTTGCCATCAGGAAAAAGTAGTGTTTCTTCCCAATGAAGAAGGCTATCCACGAGAATTAAAAGTTTTGTTGTTTAGTGAAAGTGAAATACACATAGACAAGTGGCAGAGATGCAAAGTTGCTGGCACATAGCGCAGACAGGGGGGTTGGCAAGTGAAGTGAGCAGGGGGTAAAGCCCCCTACTAGTTACAGTATATAAATTAATCTTTGGCTTTGGTTTTGTCCATCCTAGTCAGAGTTTTCTTTTTTTTTGGTTCAATTCCCCAGAAGGACATATACTGTATTTGCATTTTTGTTATGGTTTTGGCAAATTAAAGATTTTTTGAACTTTTAGAGCCAAAATCCCCTTTAGGCCCGAGGAGGCCACATTCAGCCAGTAGAGTATTGGGTCAGGCTGCTGTAGGTGATGCCTTTTCTGGGCAGATTAAGAACTCACACTATTTTTGTTGTTAATAATGTGCTCGATTCATGACTTTAAAAGGCTCATTGTTCCAACTCCTTTTGAGTCTAAAGCTGTTGGGCTACTACTTCTGTGGTGGTGGTGAAAAAAATGCATGTCTTTACATAATTCAGCTTGGTTAATATGTCAATGGCTAGGATGTAATATGAACCCATGTTCCTAGAATTGTGGAGAAGGAGAAAATTCCTATGCCATTATATTTAGCATGGCAGCTGAACAAAGTAGAACTTCTAATCATCTCTTTCACTGAATGCACAGACTTGACAAGCACATTGCTTGCCCGTCCCCCTCTACAAATCTTAATTTTCTACTGACAAATCGAACACATTAAGCAGCCTCCATGAGACCATATACTAGAGGGTGCAATGATTCCCAGCTCTCTTTGCAGTTTTTCACCAGGTGTAACAATCTGTCCATAGAAACGTTTGATAGGATATCATCAACTAGATGAGTAATACAAAGCTCACTTGCTGTTTGTGGGGGGTTTGCATGTTCTTCTTGTGTCATCTGCGTTTTTCTTGTAGGTACAACATTTTTTTCCGGCACATTCCAAAGACATTCATGCTGCAGGGTGACTCACCCGGTCTGGTGTGTGTCTTGCAACGGGCTGTCACTCCATCCAGGGCTGGTCACAGCCTTGCATGCAATGTAGTGGAGACAGAGTCCAGTACCCTGTGACCCTCTGATTCTGAGGATGTTATGTCATGAGGTCTTTGGTTTAACTTGTATTCACTGGACGGTCAAGGAGGAAGCAGTACAGAATAACATAGTAAGTTAAATCTTTGTTAAACACATTTGTTTGGATTAGTATATGTGGTTTGCAAATTTAACATTTTGGAATGTAAGGAGCGAATTTTCACTTGCTGTTTATGATTTAAACTTCACTTTTTTATTACAAATATTCTTTATCCTTTTGGTTTTTATGTTTTCACACTACCATTTTATGCTTTCTTGGGTCGCCTTCAACACTGTTTTGTATGCCTTTATTGTGGCCACGGCTATGTTTTGTTGATGCAAAATTGTGTTCGTGTCACTCATGTGACATCATCTGCCAGCGAATGTTTAAGAGCAGCAACTGGAGTTATTCTTAAGCCAAGTTTTTAGATAAAATGAATATGAGCATTTTACTAGTGAGACACAGAAAGGATATTAGCTAGTCAGGACTTTCTGATTCAGCCTTATTTTGGCGAGAGGTGTTTATTGACTATCTGCATTATTTAAAAGAAGTATCGGGCGTGCTAATTGATAATGTTCTTGACATAGTAAATTTGTCACTAGATACGGGGGTCTTCCCAGACTGTCTTAAGACTGCTGTAGTTAAACCCCTACTTAAGAAGCATAATCTTGACCCCTCGGCTCTTGAAAATTTTAGACCCATTTCTAACCTGCCTTTCTTAAGTAAAGTTCTGGAGAAGGCAGCCATTATGCAGTTAAATGACCACCTAAATAAACATGCTATTCTTGATAAATTTCAGTCAGGTTTTAGAACAAATCACAGCAAAGAAACTGTACTCATTAAAGTAGTAAATGATTTGCGAGTGAATGCAGACAGAGGCCATTTATCTGTTCTCATCTTCTTAGATCTGAGTGCTGCATTTGACACCATTGATCATAATATTCTTAGAAATCGCCTTAGTCAATGGGTGGGCCTCTCTGGCAGTGTCTTAAATTGGTTTGAATCCTACCTGACAGGGAGAAAATTCTTTGTTAGTTGTGGTAATTACAACTCAAAGTCACATGATATCCAATATGGTGTTCCACAAGGCTCTATCCTGGGTCTGCTGCTCTTCTCAATCTACATGCTTCCATTAGGTCAGATTATCTCAGGGCACAACGTGAGCTACCACAGCTATGCTGATGACACACAGCTGTATTTATCAATAGCACCTGATGACTCCGACTCTCTTGATTTACTAACACAATGTCTGACTTGTATCTCAGAATGGATGAATAGTAACTTTCTCAAGTTAAATAAAGAGAAAACTGAAATCTTAGTGATTGGCAATAATGGATACAATGAGGCTATTAGAAATAAACTGGATCCATTAGGATTAAAAGTCGGAGGTAAAAAGCTTAGGGGTAATTGTTGACTGTAATCTGAATTTTAAATCGCATATTAATCAGATCACTAGGACAGCATTTTTTCACCTAAGAAACATAACAAAAGTTAGACCTCTTATATCACTGAAAGATGCTGAGAAATTAGTTCACGCGTTTGTTTTCAGTCGGCTAGATTACTGTAACGTACTCCTCTTAGGACTACCCAAAAAAGACATAAATCGTTTACAACGAGTGCAGAATGCAGCTGCTAGAATCCTAACTAGGAAAAGAAAATCTGAGCACATTTCTCCAGTTTTGATGTCACTACACTGGTTACCTGTGTCATTCAGGATTGACTTTAAAATACTGCTTATAGTTTATAAAGCCTTAAATAATCTCGCCCCATCTTCTATATCGGAATGTCTGACACCTTATATTCCAAATTGTAACCTTAGATCCTCAAATGAGTATCTCCTTAGAATTCCAAGAACAAAACTTAAAAGTAGTGGTGAGGCGGCCTTCTGCTGCTATGCACCTAAAATCTGGAATAGCCTGCCAATAGGAATTCGCCAGGCTGATACAGTAGAGCACTTTAAAACACTGCTGAAAACACATTACTTTAACATGGCCTTTTTATAACTTCAATTTAACTTAATCCTGATAATCTGTATGTTCAATTCTTCATAATAACTACTCATGGTGGCTCTAAAATCCGTACTGACCCCTACTCTCTCTTCTGTTTCTTTTTCCGGTTTCTTTGTGGTGGTGGCCTGCACCACCACTACCTACTCAAAGCATTATGATGCTTTAACAATGATAGATGGATTAAAAGGCAGAAGTCTACGTGACCATCATCATCAAGTCCTTCCGTGAGAACCCAAAGAGGACTGTTTCATTTATGTTAGGTAGAATGCCCAGAGGGGACTGGGTGGTCTCATGGTCTGGAATCCCTACAGATTTTATTTTTTTCTCCAGCCGTCTGTGTGGAGTTTTTTTTTGTTTTTCTGTCCCCCCTGGCCATTGGACCTTACTCTTATTCGATGTTAATTAATGTTGATTTATTTTGTTTTTCTTATTGTGTCTTTTATTTTCCTATTCTTTATTATGTAAAGCACTTTGAGCTACTGTTTGTATGAAAATGTGCTATATAAATAAATGCTGTTGTTGTTGTTGTTGTTGCATTGGACCTTGGCCTGTTTTTTTGACAATTGGTAGCTTCAGTTCCTGCTCATTCCTTAATAGTATTTGATCTTCAGGGCAGAAATCTAATTAATTCACAATGACATGAGGGTGTGTGGTGGAATTTTATTAACATAAATTAACTGAAATTGAAGGCTTTACTCCAGCTTGCCAATAATCCTTTGGCAGTTTGATATTATGAATTAGTCAGACTAATACTTTAACAGTAATTAATCTAGCAAGTTTTAGCTTGATGTCTACAGATCTTAATAGCCAACAAGTATTGTGGTATAATAAGTTTGTTTATTTTTAATAAATAATAGTATTTGGTCTCAGCAGTTCCATCTACTTGAAAAGTTTGCTTAAAAGTTACGATTTTGAGAGTACAGTGATCCCTCGCTATATTGCGCTTCGACTTTCGTGGCTTCACTCCATCGCGGATTTTAAATATACGATATGCTTCCCGCGCAGTGCTTGATTGTTTGCTTTTCTCTGTCTCTCTCACTCTCTCTGCCTGACGGAGGGGGTGTGAGCAGAGGGGCTGTTTGCTTAGAAGATACGGACGCTCCGCTAAAAAATGCCGCTTTATCGCGGTGCTTCGGCATACTTAAAAGCATGTATTGATTTTTTGTTTGCTTTTCTCTCGCTCGCGCTCTCTCTGACATTCTCTGCTCCTGACGGCGCTCATTTGAAGAGAAGATATGTTTGCATTCTTTTAATTGTGAGAAAGAACTGTCACCTCTGTCTTGTCATGGAGCACAGTTTAAATTTTTGACTAAAGGGTGTTATTTCATGCCTAGAGGGCTCTAATAATGTTAACAGTGAGAGTTTATAAGGGCTTAAAATAACCATACAAACATATGGTTTCTACTTCGCGGATTTTCATCTATCGCGGGGGGTTCTGGAACGCAACCCCCGCGATCGAGGAGGGATTACTGTAATGATACAGTAAGTGTTCTAGGATTTGAGTTGCTAATGTGAAGCTAGCAAGTTTGTACAATTTATTTCCAGTTTTCCAGGTCTGAGAGTGTCAGTTACCTTTGTTCACTGGAAGATGTTCCAAATGTTCAAGTTTTGATTGCCAGCTTTTTCTCAGAATTCCCATACGTTCAAGGAACACTGCTTTTCTTAGTTTAGTTGATTCAATGGTTGCCTCCAGTTCTTGTTAAAGACGTAGAGGCTTTTTTTCTTATTTCAGTGTGTATCTGTGAGATTTTCCATTATTACTCCATATTGCCACATACATAACCTTATCTCTTTAAGTGAAAACGGTTTTGAAGAAAATAACAAGCCATACAATCAAGTTAAACTTAGTAAGGGGAAAGGGGCTTTTATCTGTTCATTATAACCAACCAGACACCGCTCAAATATTCCTGCTCCAAACATCTAGTAAGTCTGTTTTAAATGTAACCATGAAGTATGCATTGTTTAAATGTGTCAAAATACAACAGCAACACATCTCTCAGGGTTGCATGCTGTTTTTGTTTTTTCAATCATTGTGACCGAGCAACAAACAGGAATGAAACAAAAAGAATTTTGGGGCATCACTCGGGCTACG
Organism: Polypterus senegalus; assembly: GCF_016835505.1. Classification (NCBI taxonomy): domain Eukaryota; kingdom Metazoa; phylum Chordata; class Cladistia; order Polypteriformes; family Polypteridae; genus Polypterus; species Polypterus senegalus. The sequence continues at coordinate 132,958,609 of NC_053158.1, read as the reverse complement.
CTGTTTAATTGGAAAACAGACAAATGAACAAAAACTCTGCCCTGGGCACATCCAATGAGATGCACCAAACCCAGAACTCCCAGTTCCACATCACAATCTTTGCCACAAAGTGCATAGGCCTTTTAAAAAGGTTAAATTGATGTTGGTTAACTGTGCTATCAACCTTCTGTGAATTTCAGCAGGTTACACTCGCTTTGCCCAAAGAACTATCAATATGGCGTGTTGTTCAACAATGGTGCGATCCATGTTCATTTGACCTTGGCTTCAACTAGACCAGGGGTCCTCAATCACAGGCCTGGAGGGCTGTAGTGGCTGCAGGTTTTTGTTCTAACCTGGTTGCTTAATTATAAAGCAATTCTTGCCAATATTTTAATTTCATGGCTTGTTAGTGCTTTAACTCTGCCATGTCAGGTCATTCTCGTATCCTAGATTATTTTCCCTTTTCTAAGGATATCATCCAAATGATTTGAAGGCTAAAATGGAGGAGTAAGTCTCAGTCCTTCAATTTTTTCTCTTCACTTTCCTTCCAAGAATTTAATTAAACCCAACAGTGCATGATAAATACACGCAGGTGTCAATGGTAACAAGCTAAACGGAGAAATGCTGGTCTCTTTTGACATTTGCATGTTATTGCTAATTAGGATCAATTAAAAACCAAGAATATGGCTGTTTAAGGCTAAAATAAGCAATAAGGGTTTAAAATCATAATGAGTGAGACAACTAAAGCGAAGCAGAAGTGTTACTAGAGCAATAACTGCTTCTTATTAAGCAATTGGGTTGGGGCAAAAACCTGCAGCCACTGCAGCCCTCCAGGACTGTGATCGAGGACCCCTGAACTAGACTAACAGCAGAGTGCTGCTAAGCCAAAGTGAATGTGTTGCATTGCATCCATCCGTTGCAATTACTGTGTAATTTTCAAATTACCTTTACTTTTTGATTTACCCTTGTATTATTACTATTTGTAAACTTAACCAGCTTGTTATCAACATTTTGGCATCTCAAATTGCTTTTTTAATTGTATCACATGCTCACGGGCCCTGCCAGTAATACCAGTTATTTGACCTGTATGCAATACACTGCTGCTTATTCTTCTACATGAAATTATTTTTGTAATTTGATACAAAAGTGCAATGTAACAGAGTATCAGGTTTATATTCATGCTTAGTGTAGGCAGGGCCATACTTAACATGGAGATGATTTTCTTGTGTGTGCAAACAAAATTACATCATTGTGGAAAAGACAAATATAGAGACTGCTGGAGCATTCATGCAGCATGTTCTAACATTCCTTTTGAGTAAAATCACCACAAATGGCTAGGAATGATATGGAATGATTAGCCAAATGAATGAATGGGGGCTGCGTGTTCAGCCAGCAGCACCTTTTGATGGTAGAGTAGACAATTATCAGACTGAAGACTAAAAATTCATGACCAGAAAAAAAAAATATATAATAAGATTTAGGTTTGCACATTAGACTGATTAAAACATTTCTTAAAATTGCAATACTGTTAAGTTACATGTTAAAACAAAAATGGCTTGCAAAAGAATTTTGGGGCGATTATCACATTTACTTGCTGTCTGGGGTATGATCTCTGGCTTCCAGTACTAGCAGTGGAGCACATAAAGTAAGACATTGTTTAGTCTGTGAGCTCTGTGTTGAGATGAGATTTCTGCACTGAGCCATTTAAACTCAGAAGACAAAGCCGTCTGCACAAATGGTGGTGTCACCATCAAGTAAAAGGCCTGCGTACTGAACAATGCTGCAGTTATTTTCTAAAATCATTAATTAATAAAAAAGAGAACAATAGTAATATGTTTACAGGTAATTATAAAGCATGGCAGTGTGGTGGTGCAGTGTTTAATACTGTTCCTGCACAGCTTCAGAGTCCTGTGTTTGAATTTGTGCCTTATCATTGCATTTTCACATTCTAAAGATGTGTATGTCAGGTTAACTGGAATTTAAAAACTAGCCTTGTGGGAATGAGTGGGTTTGGGATGGACTGGAATCCCATTTGTGATTGTTTTCTACTTTGTGCAAATGCTATCTGCAACCCTGGCGTTAGAAGATGGGTGGATATTATACACAATATTTTGTTTACATGGTGCTCTGTTTACTTTTGTTGGATTATGTGAATTCCCCTTGGGATTAATAAAGTATCTATATATCTACTGTTGCCTTATGGAATTTACACTGATCAGCCACAACTTTAAAACAACTGACATGTAAAGTGAATAACATTGATTGTTTTGAGTATGGGAAAGGAACTATATAAATCAAATATATCTCTCTATTATATAAGGAAATCCTGAGTCGGGACTTTGGCCATGAGATTTTTTCAAGTTACGCCCTCCTATCAACCATTTTCAACCACCACACGGCCCTCTCACCTCTCATTCGTGTGAATGCTTTTGACAGACACAGTTCCTGCTCTCTTAGCTCTTATAAATTTGTAGGTTTTCTTCACTTTAAGTTCCCAATAAAAGAAGACTTATGATGCCCAAATCTTTTTGAAGAATTTCATCCCGAAGGGTTATCAACAAAAGAAATTAGTACACGGGCAATCCCAGCACCAAGAAACAATGAAATCAAACGAATTAACGTGAAAATTGTCGATCGGTTAAACGGCAAATTGGTTAAAAGCATATCAATAGACTATGCTGAAACAGTTGGTGGTGATGGTGCGAAAAGATAAAAACATCAACTTACAATATCCTGAAGAATATCTACAACCATTAACACCGTACGGTCTTCCACTGCCCAAATTACTGTTGAAAGAAGGACGTATCCAAGAAAGGTAATGTAGTTCATCTCCCACGGATAACATTAAACAAAGGAGATCTTGATATGCCAATCGTATTAAATTGTTTACAGTTTCCCATTAGAAGAGCTTTTGCAAACACAATTAACAAATCACAGAGACATTCAAAAAAAGTCGGTTTATTTATGAAATTCACTCAAGGCAGTTACAGTATATGTTGCATTGTGACAATGCAAGTCCAAACACAGAATCAAAATTAAATGCGATATTGATGAAAATTTAACTTAAAAAAATTGTTTTTACTGAAGTTTTACAGTAAAATTGTCGGTTTAAGAAGTATTTACATGTTAATTTCAAATCCAAACAGAACAGAATCGTATAACACAATGAAAACTCGAACGCAACATGAAACATAATTTACTTTCACATTATTACATTTTACTATTTATTAATATGGTTAATTACTCGCTGTAATGCAAAATAGTTAGGTCTATTATGCATATGTAACAATTCCCATGAAAATAACAATCTGTTTAAATTTTACATCCGCATCACCATACATGAGTGGCAGAAACACAAAGTGGCTAGTGTGTAGCACAGGCCCGGGAGTGGGTGAGTGAAGGGAGCACCCTAGTTGTTATTATTATTACGGGTATTATGATCTTGTTATAATGGCACCTAACAAGAGGTGGGATATATTTCAGGCATCAAGTGAGCAGTCAATTCTTGAAGATGATGTATTGGAAGAAGGAAAAATGGGCAAACATATAGATCTGAGTGACTTTGACAAGGGACAAACTGTGATGGCTAGAGGACTGGGTCAGAACATCTGGGGTATTCCTAGTATGTAGTGTTCAGTACCTACCAAAAGTGGTTCAAGGAAGAACAACCGATGAACTGGCAAAAGGGTCATGGGTGCCTAAGACTCATTGGTGCACGAGGTGAGCAAAGGCTAATGTAGCACAAACTGTTGAAACACCTAATGCTAGCCATGAGAGAAAGGTGTCAGAACAAACAGTGCATAGATGCAGACTGCTCAAGCTGACCCCTGTTCTCCACTGTAAGTGTCTACAGTGGGTACCTGAGCATTAGAACTAGACCATGGAACAATGGAAGAAGGTGGCCTGGTCTGATTCATCACATTTTTTTTAGATCATGTGGACAGCCCAGTGCATGTAAGTCATTTACTTGGGAAAGAGATGACAACAAGGTGCACTGTAGGAAGAAGGCAAGCCAGCAGAGGTAGTATGATGCTCTGGGCAATGTTCTGCTGGGAAAACCTTGGTCCTGGCATTCATGTGGACTTTACTTTGATATGTTCCATCTATCTAAACATTGCTGCGGACCACATACACCCCTTCATGAAAATGGTATTTGCTAATGGATGTGGCCTCTTTTAGCGGGATAATGTGTCCTGCCACACTGCAAAAATTGTTCAGGAGTGGATTGAGGAATAGGACTAAGAGGTCATGGTGTTTACTTGGCCTCCAAACTTAAGATCCCAATTTCATTAGACATCTGTGGGATGTGCTGGAAAAACAAGTCTAATCCACACAGGCCCAACTGTGCAGCTTACAGGACTTAAAAGATACCACAAGACACCTTCAGAGGTCTTGTGGAGTCCATGCCTTGATGGGTCAGAGGTGTTTTGGTAGTACAACGGAGACCTACACAATA